>NC_088302.1:12556965-12777965 GCF_032854445.1 Liolophura sinensis
ATCATTCATTTCGTTTGCTGAAGAATAAAATTTAAAAAAGACGAACAGATAAAAAATTTCTGCACCTCAGAAATTCTAACGTAAAGCCATAGCAAATTCACCAGAAAGCAGGCAAAACCAAAGGTTATGGTTCATTGACTTCAAGTGGAACACTCTAGTTCATACTGTAGTGCCGTTCGTATATATTGTGTAGTGCTTCGTTACATTCTAGAGCAGCTATCAACTGTAAAATGTATACTGTATCTCGTCGAGTTAAATACAGACTTTTATGCTGCGAGTGATTAATATTTATTTCATTTTTACTGGTGTTTTTAGAGCGTATATATACTCAAGAATATTTCACTTGTACCACGGCGGCCAGCATGATGGTGGGAGGAAACCGGACTCGGAAACACACGACCATCCGCAGGTTGCTATCAGACCTTCCCACGTACCGTATACTGAATACTTGAGTACAGATCATCACATACTTAAATGATACCATTGTTATTTGGACACTTATATGAAAACTTTGAAAGGAAATTGACAATGACATTCACTGCAGCTGATATCAGACATTTTCTCAACGGTCAAACTAAAACATAATCATTGCGTTTACCTTAATGGGTGTTTTTGCTTTATAAAAACATTTGCCGCTCTGGCTCAGAATCAATCTGACACCATCAAATTGCGAGGCCCTTCCTTAGATTGACCATATACAGGAAATTGCCGCATGATGGTGGCGCAAAGTGTCGCCTGAGGATGTTCGTCTTTGTGATGCAAACGACCATGTAATCACCAACTGTTCGCTGGCGGACAGAAAAACGGCTGCTAGCAACAGTTTATGATGAAATCCAAACTGGATGGCAAATGGCCTTCGGCCTTGTTTTTACAGACAGACTTCAAGGCGTAATTCTAACCGTGACGACGCAGGTGGGGTGGCTAGCTGTCTCACACATAGTCTTCACTGATCAACAGCTCTGAATGCAATAGATAATATGGACATTGGGCCACAAGAGGAATACCGGAAGTAGCCGTATCAGACCAGAAATAGACATTTACCTGTTTAACAGTGCTAATCACAAGTCTAACCTCTTATCCCATTCAATGATTCGTGAATTGCGCGGTCATAGTGACGTCCTCTGAAGGTAGATCTTGAGGTACGGTGGTGATCCCCGAATGCCATACAAGGACGGGTATTCTGGAGGAAATTGTAAATAAACATTTGTCATAGACACAAAAATAAAATTGGACTTTATTATTATCTATATATGTTCAAGCGTATAGATACGGCTATCCTGACAGAACAGAGAGAAACTCCGAGTGCCAAGTCAATGGATGGAATTTGAACTTGAGCAAGAGTGAGTGAGTGAGTGCTTGGGGTTTAACGTCGTACTCAACAATTTTTCAGTCATATGACGACGAAGGAATCTTTAGGGTGCATGTACGTGCAACGTGCCTCCTTGTAGCACGACGGATTTCCACCGCTCTTTTATTTAGTGCTGCTTCACTGAGACGACTTACCGAAGGCAAGTAAGCCGCTCCGACCGGGCCATTACACTGATACGGGTCAACCATTCGTTGCACTATCCCCTTCATGCTGAACGCCAAGCGAGGAAGTTACAACTTCCTCTTTTAAAGTCTTAGGTGTGACTCGATCAAGGATTGGTCCTGGATCTACCGGTCCCGAACTTGAGCAAGAAAATGTCCTTGGTTTCCGGTCCCCACTGAGCCATCAATATAGTTTCGGGTACCAGTCGCGAGGTACATGCTACTGCCACCATGGCAGTCAAGCCCTTTCCAGAATCTTTATTTGGACTAGGCGTTCCTCTTATTTTTCGTCACACTTTTACAAGTAGAGTTCAGTTTGAATCCTTACGGCCCTATTCTTACATATATATGTGACCTTATTGATAAAAGACCTTCCATACTAATAATGTCAACAATGTTCCCCTTAAACTGTTTGAACCTGCATAGCACTGCCCGGGAATTTCACTTATGTTGAATTTATTGACTCATTTATGGACCATTGCAGTATTTTATCCCCTCTGCGAATAACAAGACAGTTATGTGTTGTTCCTATGGAAAGTGGGATCAATGTTTGTTCTCAGTACATCAGCACCGATAGGGTAATACCTCTTGTCAGTGTTCATTCTCATCTAATTGAAAACAATTGCTCTGCTTTGACCATTTGTTTTCTGACGACAGACCAATCACAGCCTAACGGATTTTGTCTCATTGAATTGTCCATTCTTCACCTTACGCAAGTGTGCTCTACAGCTTCAGAAGACAAATGATTCTGTGTCTGAGACGCCAGACAAAAATCCACCGGCCACATAGTACACACATCATTCTCCAGGATTACAACGCCGTAAACTTTACATTTGAAGCAGAGGCAATTGCTCTAGATCTTCAGTGAACCATTCCATTGAAGCTCCAACATATAAATCTTTATTTAGATGTTACAATGATAACAGTATTAGCTGATTTACCTTCGGATCGGACAGAATCATTCTCGCGGGACCACTATCTTTCCCTCACTTTGCCACTCTTGATCGTTAAGCTCAACACAGAATATTGTTTTTATTATTGCTGAGAAAACCTAACTAACGTTTTATTTTCGTTAAAAAATTAAAGAATAAGCCAAATCATTAGTAGATGTGTTGGTTTAAGGCTTGAATATCAATTCTAAAAGTGAAATATTGTGAATAATAAATGGTGGGTTAAGTTAATCTCGCGAGGTTTTGACCGAGTAGTTTAAGTTCAGTGTATACATCAAATCACGGTTGGTATTCTGGAGTATTTAGGTCAGGAGAGGCATGATAGCGGGATTATCGCCAATCACATCAGTCAGAGCCAGCCACAGCCAACCACAAGCAATCAGTGACCCAATGAGTTTCCTAGTTGACCCGAACCCTGCTCTTGTACCTGAAAGATGCTGGTAAGACAAACTATTGTGAGAATTCGGGTTACATGTCGTTTTGTGTTCTACAATGTTATACTAATATATAGCATAACAGCTGTCAGCGACGACGGCAGCGATGCATTGCGAGATGCATAAACACTGGTAAAGTAGAGTCAGAAGGCATACAGTGTGTCTGTTGGTGTGCTCATGTTAGCGGCAATCGGACGTAAAAAGCCACAGCAACTTTCGATCAGAAGGCATACAGTGTGTCTGTTGGTGTGCTCATGTTAGCGGCAATCGGATGTAAAAAGCCACAGCAACTTTCGATCAGAAGGCATACAGTGTGTCTGTTGGTGTGCTCATGTTAGCGACAATCGGATGTAAAAAGCCACAGCAACTTTCGATCAAGATATAAAGAAAAGTGCGGTGTTTCTAATTCCATCCGAGTTGATATAATCTCTTTTAAATGGGTAGAGGTCATAATTGTGTGATGTCTAATCATTTCGGGGTACAAACTCCTTACAGTGCAGGCGTCGCTTTCTACTTTTCACTTTACATCACTGCCACCACCGCTCACTTTTGTACAGAAATCTTGAACAACGCCGAGGTCACTAGGGTCACGGTGATGAGGCAGGAGGTAATGTCAGAAAACACAAAGAATCCGTCTCAACCTGTGCCTGTAATAATACTTTATACACATGCACTCTCTTTATCTAGAGTATGTACAATATGATTCTAACCAACACCTAAAACAATTTTACTGATGAATGCTGATTAAATAGTTCCGCGGAAGGAGACAAGTGATGAGGCTATGGTGGCCATATTTGTACTCACACCGTACAACGTATCAAAGATCCAGAAATAGGCTACAGTGGACACGTAAAGCTCCAGTGGGAGAGGCCACCACATTGTGATTAAGTGGGACATCACAATGCCAGTGTTCTGTTGCTTTAAATTTAAACCCATCCATTTAATCAAATAATTACAAAAAAAGGATATCAAAATAGAGATGCGATCATTCAACATCTAGAGTGACAAATACTGATATGTTGTCACATGTACACAACTAGCATTTACACTGGAAATGAACGGGTTGGCTTGGCCAAACCTGGATACACAAATGATACTTTCCATTAGCTTTCCATTAGAAACTTCTTAACTTCAGATAGTTAAAGTCCTAATTTTTTTCCATTGTTCGCATACTCTTAATAATACTCTTTTTTGTGAAAGTTGTTTTTCAGGCGCCCATGTTGTAGTAAACGCGGCACTGTCGGACATTAGAACAAGATAGTCACCACCTGCATCAGCTGACTGAGGTGATTGGCCTAAGTCTATAAAGCAGGATACATTATTACCCCATTTTATCATTGTTTCGTGTATTTTCATATAAATGCAATAAGATTCACTCAGACGACAAGCTGTGAGCCAAGGATGATTTCACCATGAAATCGACCGAGTGTAAAACTAGGGAAATCAGGGTTTCAATATCCGGTATGAGTCGATCGCCTGTCCTTATAATCTCTACTGTTTTTCATGCGTTAACGTGATGCCATTTTTATTTTCGTCATGAAGAGAAAAGAGGTTGTGCAAATATGCATTATTACTGTCAATGTTTTATGCACTATAGAGCCTGTGAAATAAACATTTCCTTTCTCACAGCCAGTAAAATGAACATCCTCTCCCTCACAGCCTTAAGAATGAAACTTTCGTAATTCACAGATGAAATTAACTAACCTATTCGAACGGCCTTACTGCTGTCATGGTGCCCTGAAAACAGCAAACACGTGGAATGTACACACATATATGTGTATAAAGTTGCTAACCTGTACGTGGGTTGCTAACGTACCTAAAGGTTCTTCCCGATACAATACACTGTTACGAATTCCGCCTTTAAACATTGTATTATATTGTGTGTTCGCCACTGGCTATTTTTTGATATTACTTTGAAGCTTGTATCGCTCATTGTCTCTTTGTGCGATTACCTACATTTCATTCCAGTTTACCCTGAAAGAGACTCTGAGGAGTGAAACATACATCGCCAGCTCGGCAACACGGACGTTACTGTCAACACGTCCGCCCTGAGAAGTTATACCTTCAGAGGCAGTTGTGATAAACATCGTCAGCGTGCCGTGCCCACTACAGCTTGTTACTTATCGGACTCCTTCGATTGGAGAATTCATCTTGACTGTGGATTCTATATTTACGTCGACTGATTCGACTTTGAAAGCTGGAATATACCGTCCGGATTTGGACGCCGTCATCAGTAAGAGACTACATATTTTTAGAATTATTTGTATTGTTTTTGTATATTATTTTCAGTTGTCCGTTTTGTTAAAATATATGTATTCACCTTATTCAAGCGCCTTCGTGTTTCTTTGATCTTGTGTAAGGCCTGTCGCTTATCTGAGAGTTGAATAAGCCAGTCGTTTCTCATCTTTACTCTCCCCTTAGTGGTACCCTTACAACATTTGTTCACAATTAACCGACAGACATGCTCAGATACGTGGGACCAAAGATTGGCAGGTGACTCGGGTAACTTGGTTCGTAGGTGGACAGTCTTGCCTTGGTTGATGGGATTTCACAGACGTGTATCAAGTGTAGCTCTGTCTGACTACATGACTGAAGGCTTTTGCTATCTGAGCCGCTGAGCCTTTGCTGTCACAGTCTGACACTATGATACTGTCTGTCGCTTACACACAATATCCTATGTCTCAGATGGAATCTGCCTCTGACATAAGTTTGTTGGAAGGATATATGACCGTTTGCAAATAGCGTAGGCTGCATAAAAACCGACAAAAAAGGAGAAGAAAAAAGAAATATGACCTAACGTGTGGTCTAGAACAATAAAATGCTGCAAAGCGTCGCTTATACGCGTATTTAAACCTGGAATGATCTGACTTCCGCTAGAGTATTACTGACTGTCCTTATGCGATGGCTCGATAAAACAACATCTGATCTGCCACACAAACTCCAATTTTTTCTAGATAAAGCTCGGAGGCTTATTGTGTTCGTGAAATTATCCTTCCTTTCCAGACACCGCAACACTTTTACCCAAGATAATAGACATAAACCGCGTTCAGTAGGTGATGGCCAGGCGCACAAACAATTACTGCTGACCTGAAAAGCG
The DNA here is from genome assembly GCF_032854445.1 of Liolophura sinensis. NCBI lineage: Eukaryota > Metazoa > Mollusca > Polyplacophora > Chitonida > Chitonidae > Liolophura > Liolophura sinensis. Next base: position 12,562,977 of record NC_088302.1, read on the forward strand.
GAAGTGACACCGCCTCAGAGACTGTCGGGAATTTGAGAAGTCTCCCGTCACTGATTTCATTGGTCATGTGATCGATCAGTCACACTGTTTAAAAATATTCCATTGGAATGAATATGTGTGCCTACTGTGGATAAGGCTGAGAAAGTTTAGTAGCAGTAGTAAAACCTTGGTTGTTGACAGCCCACCATCTGAAACGTTTGTCAGAAATGTTCCCACCTGACTACTCTCTTGTTTTTCCCCACAGCAGTGGATAACCTAAAGTTTTCATGAGCTGTAAGTGTCTGTATCGATTCCAAATCGACATTTTCTTTGTTCAGAGACATGCAGACATGGAGCTCGCTTGCCTTCTGCCAGTTTTGTGTTCACATCAAGGTTGGCAATGGGAAGAAAACCTGTTCGTCATGTAAGGAATATTAGTCAGATATAAGCCAAATATCAGAAGGTTTCTCCGTTTTTGGTGGTTTTCCATGTGAAAGAAGCAATCTTGAAAATACTTATACTCTGCCATGTGTGTGTATCACGTTCATCAGTCCTTTCTTATCCAAGTTCTCTTTAGACATGTAAGTACCGACCCTTATCTTATATGATTAGGCTAATGCAGAATAGCTAGAGCAGCATTTTTGAATTTTACAATTTAGCGTTCCTCTATCATTTTCATCTCATTCGAAGCGGAAACATCGACGTAGCAGCTGTTGACATGAAGATGTTTACGTCTAATAAATTGCAATTAACATCATTGAATTTTTTACTTAGCTCTGCTTATGTCAAGGCGTAGGGGGTGTCATAATTGCTACTATGTATGAATTTACATGAGCAGTTCGAGTAAAACCCTGATAGAGGTAAACTGACAAGAGGCCAGATTTCACCGATTACGTGTGACTATTTGCCAGCTGTCACACTGTCGTCGCTGCTCTGTTTTTCTCTCTATTCTGTACGTCGTTAATTATATTATATTACACAATGCCAGCACAGGCCCTGAACAGCTCTGAATGATACGGGTAATGTGCACATTTGGCCACAAGGGGGATACCGGAAGTAGTCTTACCTGACCGGAAATAAACATTTGATTGTTTAAATGTCCCAGCCACGCGTCTAAACTCTAAATCCCATCCAACGGGGCACGATTGTCCGCGGTCATTGTGGACGCCCTTTGAAGTCAGATATCAACGATGGGTGAAATCCTAGGACGGTTATTCTGGAGGAAATTGAACGGCCATTGGTGATTAGTTGTGATGTATACACAGACTGCAGTCTGCTTTGTTAAAAAACTGATAACAGGCTAAACCGTTTTTGGCTGCCACTTGCTAACGATCACCTTTTAAGACCTTACGCGTTTCCACAGAGAGACTTGTTGAATGTTTTAACAACATTTGAAATAATGTAAACAAACATTTGTTCTACACACCAAATAAGAATAAAACTAAGTTAAACGGTTAGTGCATGAAGAATCTAATGAGGACTACAGTAAAACGTTTTGCTGGCGATGAGTAAGCTAATTATGAAAGTCGACGAAATACGTATGTCATGGTGGCAATAATATGTACATCGCGACTGTGGCCCAAATGCTTGCACAGATTTATATTAATAGCTCAGTGGGGCCCAGAAACCAAGGACATTTTCTTGCTCAAATCTCGATTCCCTTTCTTAAGCCTTTAGCAGTAAGATTAAACTGATGGGGAAAAGTTTACCAATGCTCTATTTTCGTCTTTTCAAGGTATTTCGATGTTGGCTGGGTGCATACTAACAGCACAAAGTTTACGTGTAATGACTCCAACGTCCCATGAATGAATGTGCCTGACCTGTATTTACCTACATCCGCAACCTAAATCGCATTGAACCTTAAAAGAAATAAAGCATTCCGTCAATAAAGTATAAAAATCAGCACATTTGCTAAAGGCTTATCACCTGGATCAGTTGTGCTTTTGATTTTTTTTTTATTTGATTGGTGTTTTACGCCGTGCTCAAGAATATTTCACTTATACGACGGCGGCCAGCATTATGGTGGGTGGAGACCGGGCACAGCCCGGAGGAAACCCACGATCATCCGCAGGTTGCTGGCAGACCTTCTCACGTACGGCCGGAGAGGAAGCCAGCATGAGCTGGACTTGAACTCACAGCGACCGCATTGGTGAGAGACTCCTGGGTCATTACGCTGCGCTAGCACTTTAACCGACTGAGCCACGGAGGCCCCCCGCTTCCTTTTGACATAAACCGGCCCGGATAGCACAGTTGGTAGAGCGTCCGCTTCGGGACCGGTAGATCCAGGATCAATCCTTGATCGAGTCACACCTAAGACTTTAAAAGAGGAAGTTGTAACTTCCTCGCTTGGCGTTCAGCATGAAGGGGATAGTGCAACGACTGGTTGACCCGTATCAATATAATGGCTCGGGCGGGGCATCTTGCTTGCCTTCGGTAAGTCGTCTCAGTGAGGCAGCACTAAATAAAAGAGCGGTGGGGGTCCGTCCTGCGGCAGGGGGGCACATTACACGTACATGCACCCTAATGATTCCTTCGTCGTCATATGACTGAAAAATTGTTGAGAACGACGTTAAACCCCAAGCACTCACTCCTTTTGACATATGTGTACTAAATGTAATAGACTGAGTAATTTCTGGAGCGCAAACTGTTGCTCTGCAAGGCTTTTCTCTCAGCAAATATCGTCAGACAACATGGTGGTTTAACACAAGAAAATATGCTGTCTACACACGCATGTTTAACTTACATCGCCGTTGATTTTGTAGCCGGACTACGAAATCAATTGCAGTATAATGAACGGAGGAAGTTTTTATTGTTGAGGATGGTGAATACTATGAACTATAAATACTGGATTCAATTTACCTGACGGGGTATTGACCGAATATTTTAGGTTTTACCATTTGTTTTCTGACAACCGCCCGTTCACAGCTTAATAGACTTGGTTTCACTGGATGTTGCATTCTTCACTTTCCACAACTTTGCTATAAGGCGGGCGAGTCTGTGTTTTAGACGTTAGACAAAGTTCCACAGGCCGCTTAGTGCAAACATCTTTCTCAAAGAGTATACAACGCCGTAAATATGACATTTGAAACCGGGGCAATTCTTTTAATTGTCAATCTTTCCACACTGAAGTTGCAACATATACATTTTTAGGTAGATGGTACAATGCTAACAGTATGAGCTTTATTACCATAGTATCAGACAGACTCATTTGCGTGAGGTCACCACAATTGACCCATCAATTTTACCATCACCCTGCTAATCTGTCTTGTTAAATTCTACCATTTAGCAACTGGATTAAATTGATGGGAAAAGGTATCCAACGTTTTATTTTTGTCGTTCCGAGCTATTTTGATGTTAGTTTAAGCCTAACCACTTTAACGTCCCAAGATGCAATGTTCTTGCCTAGTATTTATGTGTACTAGTCATCGCAATCGCATTGAACCTTAATTGAAGGATACCGTCACTCAAGTCAAAAACCAGTACATTTGCGAAGAATTTTCAATTGTATCAGTCCTGCTACCCATTCAAAAGCCAACAGACGTGCGCATTAAATGCAATAGACTATCTACTTTTAGGGGCGCAAAGTCTTGCCCGACGACAAAATGTGTTACGATCTGCGTGGCTTTCTCTCAACAAATGTCGTCAGGCTTGATGGTTTAAGATAAGAAAAATACGCAAACCTATGTTAAACTTATATTGTCGGAGTGCAAAATGATTTGCAGTTTAGTCAAGGGAGCTTTATTCGTGTTGTTGTCGACGATGGTGAATACCGTGAACTACAAACGGTCGATTAAATTTACCTGATGGGTTGTTGACCGAATATTTTACGTTAAGTGTGTATATGAAATCACGATCAGCATTCTGTAGCATTTAGGTCAAGAGAAGTAGTATAAAATAGCGGGATCCTCACCAATCACATCAGCCAAACACAGAACCAGCAGGTCACAACTAATCAGTGAGTGTCCCAGGTCATCCGAACCAACTACTTCTCTGGTCCCTGAAAGAAGCTGTTAAACCACGCAGGCTTCTATTGTCAGAAAACAAAAGACAAAATTAAGAAAATTAGTACAGAAATTGTCGCAAATAGCGAATAAAACTGGGCTAATCCCTAATGGACCAAGGGGAATTATCCCATTAGTGGATATGATTTTACTAGGTAAACATTGCTAATGGCTTCAGATAGCTACAAATTGTTTTCCTATTTATCCATTGTTACGTGGTATTGACCAGGAATTGAAAGCTTAGGTCAGGCCCAATCTGACCCAGTCTCGATATCCATGTGCTTTTGTGTTCTTTTATGTACTAATATTCAGCCCAATAGTTATCAGCGACGACAGTGTGATGATTGCCAGATGAACACAAAATGTTGGTAAAGTGGAGGCCAAAGGCATAGAACATCTCTTTGATGTGCTCATGTTAGCAGTAATCGTGTTCATGTCATTCCGAAGAAGGACTTAAAATGGCAAATATATTTCGACCTGTATTTGATCATCATCAGATTTATTTAGAAGAGAAGAGCTGTTTGTTGAGAGCTTATATTCATGTACATTTATTTATTTGTATTGAACTTCTGTAACTGTTAAAAACAAACCAGTTCTATCACACTGTTGTAGTAACAATAACATTATAAGCAGCACTGGGAGCAATACCTCGAGTGAGTGAGTGAATGCTTGGGGTTTAACGTCGTACTTAACAATTTTTCAGTCATATGACGACAAAGGAATCCTTAACGTGTATGCAACGTGCCTCCTTGTTGCAGGACGGATTTCCACCGTTTTTTTATCTAATGCTGCTTCACTGAGACGACTCACTGAAGGCAAGTAAGCCGCCCCGACCGGGCCATTATACTGATACGGGTCAACCAGTCGTTGCACTATGCCCTTCATGCTGAACGCCAAGCGATGAAGTTACAATTTCCTCTTTTAAAGTCTTAGGTGTGAGTCGACCCAGGATTGATCCTGGATCCACCGCTCCCGAAGGGGACGCTCTAGAAACTGGCAATACCTTGAGCATGGGATTGTGAACAGTATTTACAATCAGTAAAACACTGACAATTATTTTGACAATTATTTTGCCCGATTATTTCATTCGGGTGTATGGACATGTATTGCCCAGGCTTCTTTCAACAAAAGTTCAAGCAACCTTCTGGCACGATCAATCACTTCTGTGTTGGTGAATTTGCTGGCCTGAATTGTTGAAGTAATATTTAATTTACCAATTAATATTTAAAGACGTATGAAACTACTTCACTGTTACAATCTAACACTATGATTCAGTGATACACACAATATCCTGCGTCTCAGACAGGATCTGTCTCTGAGATAAATATGTTGGAAGGATACATTCATAATATCTGATTGCTTGCCAAATTGCAAAGAAAAAAAACTTTAACGTGTGGCGTAAGACAATAAAAGGCGCTGTTACCCGTATTTAAACCTGGAATGATCTGACATCCGCAAGAGAATTACTGACTGTCCTCAGGCGATGGTTCGATAAAACATCTGATCTGCCAAACAAACTCCAATTTGCTCGAGAACAGCTCTGTGGCTTTTTTTCGTCGTGGAATTAGCCTTCCTTTCAAGACGATGAAACACTATTACCAAAGGTAATAGACATAAACCGCATTCGTTAGCTAATTGACTCGCGCAAGACTCTAAAGAATTAAAGAAACTGACAAGAAAAGCGGAAGTGACCACCGTCACAAGAGCTTGCGGAAATTTGAGAAACTCTCAGGCTACAGGTTTCAGTGGTCATGTGATCAGTAACTGACGAGGCACGCCGTTTAAATTGAGTCCAATGAAAGGAATGTGTACTTCTGTTGTGGATAGGGCTTGGAAAGCTTAGGCTATATCGAAATGAAAGCATGAATGTTGACAGCCGCAACTGAGCCGCTTGTCAAAAATCTTTCTACCTGCCTGTTGTCCTCACGCTAATTTCCCACTGCAGTGGATGACGTGAAGTTTTTATGATCTAAATCTGCATCAACAGTAAATGTCTGTATGCATTTTTTGATTGCATTTAAATGTTAAAGATGTAATCTCGAACAACTTATACTTCTGCTGCCATGTGTGTGTATTACGTTTGTGTATCTTTTCTTCTTGAGGTTCTCTTTTGACAGGTGAATACCGACCCTTATCTTTATGTGATTATGCTAATAAACTGTAGACATATCGCCTGCATTCCTGTACTCTTTGCACACACAGCATTCATCATGTTTATATTTCAGAATGGTCCACGGATTTTGTACTCCATCGAACAGCAATTGGTCTTTTAAGGCGTATATTTCCACGACAGTCAATGTTTTAAAACACTTTTGATATACCGTCCCTTGCATTCTTTCTCCATAGGAAGCTGTCCGTTGAATTTACTTACATTAGCGGAAGCAAGTGGTGTAACTATCAAGTAGTCTTCATCGTGTTTTACTAATTACATTAACACCATTTATTTGTGGTTTGGAAATCAAAGCACTGGTCTGCCACAAGTAACAGAGTAGTGAAATAGTATTTGTGCAACTTAAATGATTTGCAAATTAATGTAAAATTGATTTAGTTTTTATAATCTGAAAAGGAAATTACTAACTGATATTACATGAATATTAGTTATAACAAACGGGGAAACAATTGTTATCCCCAAAATAACCAAGATGGAAATGGCTGTGGATGAATTCCAAGTTAACTTGGTCGCAAAACTACAGAATCTGGAAAAATCGCTAGTAAGATCTACTGAAAACTATGGATTTCGCACTAGAAAAGCACATGGAGTTTGATGAGGGAACTATTATCATAAAAAATTATCTGGGTAAAGAATGCCACAACAGGGAAAATTAGTCAGTAGTTTGCTGTTGGTATGTGGGCGTCTGTCCGCCGTGGACTGAATGTCTCACGGTACAACCCTTCAAAACACTTCTCACTTATTAGAAACTGACGAAGAATGACATATTTGCCATCTCAGCTTTGGACTAAAACAAAATCGTATAGGTCAATCATCTTTTCTTAAATCACATCGTCTGTCTGGCCCTGGTCGATATGGTCGAGGCCCTGTGGCGTTTGGTGTCTTCGTAAATTTACCATGGGAATTTGACAGTAATCAATATCAATTTCCAGGAATTACAAGTGAAGTAAATACGTACCGGGTGACATTTTTCTGGCAAAAGGAAATATGTTTTAAACAAGCCTGAGGTGCGATAGGATCCCCTGGGAGTTCATTTACTGACACAATATTCAGGTGAAAGGTCTTGGGTGAGTTAATCGTGTGTCTCGTTCAAAGTCTTATGAACACCAGTTCAGAGATGATCAAACTTACTTTGTCCCCGGTGTGAGCTCCTTGATAAAGGGCGACACTTACGATTCATCAGAGACTTAAAGTCATGCAGTGACGTGGCGGATACATACATCCCATTTGCCTTGGTGACTGTCAGAAAAAAAGATAGAAACTTGTTCTGCTTAACTCTGCGATTGTCTACAATAAAATGACAAACGTTTTGTTATTTCAGTTGAGGAGCGATGATGTCGCCTCCAATCGTCAGCAGGGTCAACTAAAAAGTCTTCAAAGCTCCATTAGAGGCTTTTTGCAATTGATATTAATTGGCTACCAGCGTTCAGGTTGCTCGATAAGATCAGCCAGCCAGACAAAGCTATGAATATGCTGCAATGAGAACAGCGCTTCTTTGTAAGATCAAAGAGAAGGATTCGTCGATAGAAACCAAATAATGCTGACGAGGAGGTTAAGCGCAAAATTTCGTTTGCTTTCTGCTTCAAGGACTTAACACCACTATCATTTTACACATGTGCACTATACAGGGCGACGACACAAGATGACATTTAAGTTCTATTATACACCGCTTAGGTCTCCTGTGTGTGTAGCCATCCATTTTAGGCTATATTGATCTTCACAGGTCTAGTTAGACCAATTATGTGTTTACATTTAGCAGAATTTAAATAAAGCAGCTATTCCTAGATAATGACATAGGGCTCCCTTTATTGCAAACTGGCTTTAACGTGTTAGTGTTTTCCCAGAACATGTTATTTGGCGATTCAAACGAAATTTTTCTCTCATTTTCACGTGGTCTTGTGAATTACTGAGCGTAATGTACACCTACACATATATGGTGCTGTTAAATTTAATGATCGTGTAATTAAACCTTACTGAGTGAGGTTGCCATATTCTTCTCATGCTTCTCAATTATTTTATTATGCTCATTTATCTTATTAAGCTTGTTCTTTTCCATAGGCAGTGCATATAATGGCCACAGTAAGCCAAAATGAAGTTAGATGGGTTGATTTTGGGCTTTGAGACACACCACATGGTGTTTTTAATAATTGTTGAGCAGGCCAAGTAATTTACTTTTTATCACTTGTAAGAATGAATGAATGAATGAATGAATGAATATGGCTTCCTCTCTAAGAGGTCTGCTTGCAATACTATTTAATTATTTGAGTAAATATCACTATTGTAGGTCGAATTCTAAAAAATAGGCTTTGGGAATAATTCACTGACAATAAGATGTTGCCAGTAATTTCTTGAAAACACACCTCGGTGTGTGCATAAGGTATTTATAGGGCTGTATGAACACTGTTGATACTTTACCACTAGCAATGCTCAAACATCACTGTAGCTGCAGGAAAATTTATTTGTCACTGCTATAGAAAAATGAGCACCTTGTCTGTCGAACAAATTACAAAACAAACATTTCAGCTCGACGATCACAGTTTGACCCTGTAACAGATGGGAAGAGTTTCATATATGAGGCGTTCATTCTTAGCATTACATCCATGGTGCCATGATCTAAGTAAGAGCTTTACACTAACTACATGAAAAAGCCTCCCGTATTTGGTTATTTGTGACAACTACCCCTTGAAATTCTGAAATATTACGTTTTATTATGTATATGAATGTCACAGGCGTGGATATAAAAATTTTCAGTTTCAGTGGAATTTAATTAACTATAATCACATTTCGTTCTATTCGCATATAACCTAAGCATGCGATCCCCTTTGCGATTTTTCACATGATTGTCTAGAAGATAATCGAGGGGTTGCGATAATTCTGATACATTTGAAGTGACACAGGTGTGAAATACTTAGGAATATAATAAAGTAGACAAACCAATGTGAAAGAATTCAAAGCCCTCTACAAGTGTCATTTCTGAGAGGCTGCACTAAACTCTTAGGTTCAAAGAGAGCTGTCGTTCAATTAATTTGTCAGTATAAGTGTGATGTACTTGAAACTAAAAGATCTTATAAGAGAATTTTAATAAAATCCAAGTCTTAAGGACCTCATTCCTTAATCGTTATTTTATCAAAAATGTGCCACTTAATTACTTCCAGAGGCCCTTGTGATGAAATCCAAGACATTCTGACATAATACTGTTGGACACCTGTTCTTGTTACTTTAAATCTTACCTGTGATGCGTCATTCTCGAGACCCCCTGACTGAAATGAAATGTCATGGCTTAATATTGGTGTGGAAAACTGTACCGCAACCAAGAATGTCCAATGACCGTTAATATTCTGACGATTGCATAACCATATTTAAGAGAAGATATTTAAGATATTTAAGATTAATAGGTTTCTTAATTTTTAATGTTGCGATTAATGAGGCAGACATGTGTATGTAAAGTTATTAAAATCATATCCTTCGAGCATGCGCGTTAGAACGCCTGATTATTACCAACGTGCGATGGAGGTACCTATATTAGTATTGTTACAAGCTTTGTTATCATCTCTATTTATTATTTAAATATGTTGTCCTAAATAGTTCTTTGGGAACTAGTGCTTTATAGGTTGTTTTAGGAATAGGCCTTGTGGTTATCGATTGGGGAAGCCCCATCTGAACTTATCAGCGGTATACCAATGTCGGATCTCAGCAGATCATGGTAATGTTCCAAAATGTTTGATGTTCCAAAAATACCTTAGTTGAAGCTGAGAATTGTTTATGTGCTCTTCGTTTCCCAATTTTTTCACTGATAATGAGTATTTGTAATCAAGTTTTCTCAAACAGTGGATGATTTTTGGTTGAGAATGAACTCATCGCTTCATTGATTTACTGGCTCAGTAACTTGTCAGTGATGGACACACAAACCCATTCATCGTACCAAGCATTCACTTGATCATTATAATCAGGATTTCACATAAATATTATTTACGTAATTCACTTCACTTCACTATTTATTAATAAATCATTGCTTCATACATAAACCTTTCATGTAAGGGCGCGCAACCATACCTGAAACCAAATCATACGTCCCGAGAAAAAGTTCTTCACAATTGTCGCTTTTAGAGTACTAAATATCAATTTTCAAAACCTAAGAATCTTTGAATGATTCGCCTCATTTTACAGTAGAATCTCAAACTTGGATTCTACTGTATTGGCAAAACGAACAACAACGCTCGGTTCTGAAGCATTGATGGGCAGAAAAACCCATCATCTGTGGAACCGATGATCCTTCTATTCAAAGTATTAGCATTTGTCACTTTTAAGCTGTTGTTTATCCCCGCGCCAAAGCGTCGTTCCTCTAGAGAGGCGAGTTTGAGTTTGAAGTCCTGTTGACATACAGAATTTACAGAATTACTGAGAACCATTCCCTGTCGCAAGATAAAGCTCTGTTCGGTTAACCTATACAATCGTTTATTCGGCAAGTAAGTACGCCAGTGATATCCTACATCTGTATACAAAGTGTTGTTTGTGGGATGATTGGTTCCGTATATTCCTTTCTTGTACAGTCCAGGAGACTCTGCACCAAAAGTTCCTACAGCATTACATTGATATCGTTTAGACACGCCTCTCATACTAACTGATAACTGTTATACATTACAAAACCAATTACTGGTGGTACTTATATTTACACATCCGACGACAAAGAATATAAAATACACAAACCACGAACCGACATTTCGAATTAGGGAGCAACTGATGACTTTCAAACTGTTCCAATCTAAAAGTTGTTTGGAGAGGGTCTGATAATATCGTGCAGAGGTATGCCAAGGGTATTCCTGGTATAAATTCATATTCAGTGATAATTTTTGTGTGCGTTGTGTATAAATGCATCTATTTTCGATTACCTCAGGACGAAAAGGTCAGAGTTTTCTTCAACAATGCGTCTCATGGTAAACACACTATATGTGGAGGATACGAAGGTGATTAACTTTATCAGCCCAAAACCTGATCAACCCTGAAATAAGTGACATATTCTTGATCAGCCATTCGATCAATCAATATGCGTGGCCGCACTGAGTGAAAAAGAGGCCAGAGCCTATTTCTCAAGCCTGTATGATAACCGCTGTCTCAAACCGACCCCAACGTTGACATATACTGATGGGTTACACATGCGTAGTTCGTGGGTAGAGATTTGCCTCCGCACTGAAGAGCGCTGGTTGACTGATTGGGTAATACTGTCACACAAACATTATAGACTGTTGCTACATTATAAACTTCGGCACTGCTATTGTTAAAAATGTTTTAATTAAATCGAAATTAAACTGTCTTTCAAGTGACACTAGAGGTTACCATGGTGTCAAAACGATGTGATTTCATTTCCAGCAACAAAAGCTCAAAAAATGGTGGATATGCAAGGTTGAACTTTTGATATATTATAGAGAACAGTACAGGTTGCATGTGGAAGTGTGACACGGCTCCAAGCGAAAGTTAGGGGATATATATTTTGGGGCTGAAGTTGACAAATGTATCACATAAACAGTTAGGAAAATCAACATGTTTCTCCCTGCCCTACATACATGTACTCAAAGTAACCGAACGTCAAACTGTTCCCTGGGAACTATCCAAAAAACGGCTTAATGACCCATGAGCCCTCCACCAATGCGGTGGCTGTAAGTTCAAGTCTAGCTCTTGCTGGCTTCCTCTCCCACCGTGCGTGGGAAGGTCTTACAGCAATCTGCGGATGGCCGTGAGTTTCCCCAGGGCTCTCTCCGTTTTCCTCCCACCATAATGCTGGCCGCCGTCGTATATGTGAAATATTTTTGAGTACGGCGTAAACAAAATTAAAATAAATATATAACTTTGGAAAAGTATTAAATGACAACTGACCTTTAGTTTCGAAAGATGGATTTCTGTTTGGTATTGTACACCCAATCAACTGTTGTCATTTTACCCTGTCTTTACAATTACCCTTATCATAGTACTTTCTTGTATAGTCACGTCAACCGCCATTGTTTAAACTGACATCCCCATGATCACCTAAGGAAACGTCCCGAACTGTAACAGTGCTTTTAGATAAGTTTGATTAAAAGATAGTCTCTTTCACGTCTCCCATCCATCAGGTTGTCGTACTGACACAATATACTCTCAACAGAATCGGTCAACAGCCGGATATTGCGGGTATGTGAATTTGTCAGGTAAAGATACCTTACCATAGAAGGTATTGAAGATACAGCCGTTTTGTGTCAAGGACAGGCATGCGTAGTGTCGGGTGAGCACAGTTACTGCTAGACTTGTGATTTATTTTCACACCTCAGTTTTATTTATTAAAGCACTGTCTGGCCAGCAAATATTAAGTACAATACGCATAAATAATGCCGCGTCACCAGATTGGAAAAAAATGTCAGCCCTACCTTTGGACGTCCAAATAGGCTGACTTTACACTATTGCTCACAGTATTTCTGGGCGTCACACATTTAAATATACCTGTGCCCTAGTGCAGTACTGAAATCTTTGATTTTGATTAGGGCTACTAATGATCCACACACAAAATTCCATTTCATTTGAATGACCACTACGGTAAATAATGACGTAACGTGATTTTTTTCAACATCCAGTTAAGTAATGGCATCAGTTTATGTAATGTATAACGTTTATGATATTCTCGCCGAGTTCAATGGTTACTCTAGGCCGCAATGAAACTCCCTAAAAACATCTTTATTTTGGCATCAAGATTAAAATAAAATTTGCGTGCGTAGTTCTAAACTTTCTATCTGACACTCTTTGTACAACAGAGACTCAATTTTGCTTAATAGTGTTAGACAACAAAAAGTATTTTATAGAATAGATTAAGCGCAGATGAAAAAAATATTTTGATTTAATTTTCCATCTTGTATTTGGAACTTCTGCAAACAAAAAAATAGGTAATGCTTAGTTTGCTTGTTATACATGCTGAGGATGGCTAAGATGAGGGTGGAAAAGTATACTCTGCGAAGCCATATTGGCAAATGAAACAAAAATTCAAAGTAAGAATCGGCTTAACGTATGGAAACAGTCTAGACAGTTTGCTTCTTAGTGGATATGAGGGGCCTCCGTGGCTCAGTTGGTTAGCGCGCTAGCGCAGCGTAAAGACCCAGGAGTCTCTCACCAATGCGGTCGCTATGAGTGCAAGTCCAGCTCATGCTGGCTACCTCTCCGACCGTATGTGAGAAGGTCTGTCAGCAACCTGCGGATGGTCGTGGGTTTCCCCCGGGCTGTGCCCGGTTTCCACCCACCATAATGCTGGCCGCCGTCGTATAAGTGAAATATTCTTGAGTACGTCGTAAAACACCAATCAAATAAATAAATAAATAAATCTTAGTGGATGTATTGGGAACGACGCCAGGCGTAAAAATCAGGTGAGTAGGGTACCATGATCGGCGCTGCCAAAATCTGGCCTCTTCTATGGGCGATCTCGTGAAGCTAATAACACGGCCTGCTAGACATTTAAAGGCAGAGACGTTAATACTCGCGAAGAATCTTTATTTCCTTGTAAATAAAAGAAACTGCGATTTCTTGTTATCTGTCAGGTCACTTGTCAACTTCATCCTGGTCACAGGGAATTAGGTTGCTTATTGGGTCATTGCCTTGCCGGGGAGTATATCAGTCATTGATTTTCCAGAATTCGCTTTAGATCTAGCTGCTGACTGATTACCAGTGAACCAAATGTTACTACTTTTCTTTAGAAAGTCACCTGATTTCTCAGTCACTGGACCGCCTTTACCCAATTGAGTTTAAATCTTTGAAACAATCTCTCGATATGAATGCAATAGGCCGCGAAATTAAACCATTTTACAATGTTTCCGCACAGCTTAAGTCAGGATATTATATGGAGCGATGGTGGGTCAGTCTGTGATGGCATCCTAACCAAAGATGAGTTAGAGGCAACGTATGTCCCCTATCAGGTTGATGATGCTCATGAAGAACGGTTACGAGCTGATAAGGATGGTTTAAGAAATGGCAGGGGACAATAAAAAGCAAGTTTGTCTCGTAGCAGATTAGTCTGCTCCCTGAGACGGCTGGACCTCAATTTTGATTTTCTCAATGAGTGCTTAGCATCTGTGTTTCGAACAGGTAAGTGAATGACCTTAATATGCTCAGAAATGCAACCCTCTAAGTCATATGCCCTTCTGTCGGGCGATCCGTCAGTCGCTTTATCAAATTTTTGACATGATTGCTGTTTTAATATGAGCCGTGGGTCAAATTTTTCACATCCTATTTTTAGCATGGGTTTAATACTTGATGAGAAACCTGAACGAGTTGCAACAAGACAATGGCTTTCTGAGGAACACCGAAACTATAGCAAATCTGCACTTGCTATGGTAACGGGGAGTGGCATGACATTACTACAAATAATTGTACAAGTCCACCGTCGTCGTACACGAGAAATTTTCTCGGGCCAAGCGCCACCTTAAGGACCAAGAAAGTACAATAAATCAAATAATTTCTTCACCTCGCCATATTAGTTACGTAATTATTAGTTCAGACAGTCAATATGTAAAGTAAGTAACTGTGTCATATGTTATAATGTTATAACGGATCGTCCATTTGAAGTTATAGTCTCCGGATTCTCCAAATACTCATGAATACAATAGACGGATAGCAAAACAATTCCTGAATAATACTTATATTACTGAATGAATACGGGCTGAGGAGGACCGAAGCCTGTACGAGCTTGCGAATTCGCGCTTCCTCCAAACAGAAATAGAGATCTATTAAAAAGTAATCTATTCAACTCACCGCCGAGCCAAACTCGCCGAATACAAAAATTTAGCACAAAAATGCAAGATAATGAAACTTATTGTGACACTGAACAAAGAGAAACTACGGGAGGTCATTGAATAATGTCATGGTAACATCATGTTGCTAATGCCCAAATGCAAAACACAGGACACTACCGCCCAACGTTAAACGAGTGAAGGCAAACGTGAATCGGTGATAATATTCACGGGTATGATCTTCGTTGGAGTGATAAATTAACTGAATGGCTCCACAGAATGGTTTTCCAGTGGATTAATAGCTCGAACAATTTACATGTCTTCTCAACCATACACTACTTGCGGTTTGAATCCAATTGCTCAGTATATGAGAAGAGAAATGCTCGTGTAATATTCTGGCTTCCTTCCTGAATATTGAAAAACTGTCTGCATAGCGATTGAGTAACTATCTACGAGCACAATTTCAAGTCCAAATTGATCAGGCCCTTAACGATCCGAGAAATAAAACTGAGATAACCTTCTGAACGAAGGGCAGCCTGAATTCATATCCCATTTCCTGTAAGAGTGCCACAAACATCATTTTCAATTTCCGCTCTATATTAAAATTTCAAAGCATTACGTAATATTTAATGGTCATTTGATACAGCCCATTTAACAACAAAGTGCTTAAGGTTTTGACCTGTAACCCGTATGCCTTTTATGGACATCAATGTGGGTGAAATTTGCCTTCGTCATTCAATATAAACTTTGAAAAGTCATATCCTAATAGCAAAGATAGGCTGGCTAAATTGTAAAAAGAGTAATGATCAGCAAATATAGCTAAGACGAGGCTTATTGAGCCGCACACGTTCAGTTTCTTTGGAGAAAGCCTTTTTCTGGGGTTATTTCATAGTGTATTCCTACTAACTCCGCTTGCAGAGTAGGATGGAAGAGCGGAGATTCCACAGTAAACAGCCCAGGGTAATGAGACTTGACCAGCGTGTAAACATCATGTGTTACTTGTCCTCAAAGTGATCACCTTTGCAGGGAGTGCGTCTATAGCGTGTACAGCTGCTGGCTGATGGGAAATTGTGCTGGAAGCTTGCCATTCCCATTCTGGCACCTTGATCTTCCATCATAGCCGTAACCATCAACTGAGCTAATGACTGCAAGCAAAATAGAGAGATAACACAAAGCCCTGAGGTTTCCAGGTTAGAGCCTGCAGTCGTAGGTAACTCATGGGGGTATCATAACTGAATATATGAATTACCTACCCTAGTAACCCTGTTTCTATAAAATACGAAAATGATGTTACATCCACACAAGTTTCTGATCTGTTTATTTTTATAGCAGATACAGTGTTAAATGGGTGTTGTTTAAGTAGTGTCCGGTTGTCGTGCCATTTTCATAGATGAAGGACTTACAATAACATCGGCGCGTGCACTTTTGTGATGCGTATTCTCGCGCATTTCCAATAACTGATCTGTTGTATGAACACATTTCCGTGTACCATGGTACAGTGCTGAAGCTTACTACTGTGCACTGAGGTTTATTTATATGTCTGTTGGTTTGTTTACTGGTTTTTGTTTCTCTTGCTGTTTTACGCCGTACTTTTGAATATTTCATGTACACTAAGACGGTTGGACAAATAGGCGGCTGGGGGTGAGGGAAAAGGATTACCTTGAATAACGATATCTGGCAACTGGCTGACAAAATTTTTAGGTATAAGTTACAGAATTTCACCTTGATACAGCAAAGAACGCTCAGCAAAGGCGGACGACAGGTGATCCGCAACAAACTTTATGTTAGGCCACACGAGCGCTGTTGACACTTACTACCACCAAGGCCCCGAGAACATAGGAAGGAATATGATTGGAAGGATTCCAGTCCCAGGCTGGGATTGAACCTAATCCTTGTGTGTCATGGCTACCTACTAAGATAAATCCCCGTATTGTAATACCATAAACCTACAGCCAGACTGACATTTCACTACTCCCCCCACGGAGAATGGTGTCTGTGCTCAGCGCCTTTCACTTAATGAAAAAGAGCTCAGGTTCACATGAGAAATCATACGCCTATATTCCAGCGTAGGCGTGGTAAGAGACATTCGTATAACAATCGTCTAACCATAATGAACGTTCTAGTCGAATAAAAGGAAGAGGCATTTTTAAGTCAGCACAAATTAGCAAACGACTAAAAGAGCACACAAATTGGGAAATTAGAAGGGATATTGAAGCGGAATAAAACACAATATTCCCGTATAAAACTAACCCGTTATGACATAATACGTGCTGGAATTTGTGACGCTTTGTCTTTTGGTACGTAAATCCTTACCAATTACAACTTTTGGTCCACTACATATACATACCCTATCGTGAAACATGTATTAGTTCGGCATATTTAGAAACTATTTTTTTCCGAAAATCCCATAGCCTGTCTGACATTTCACAAATGCCACATCGCCATTGGTGTCCCTCTTCATCGTCTTTCACTGTCGCCCACTTAACACAGACGAAGAGTGCTGAGGCCTTGAGCGGAGGACTTGGTATCAGTGAGATTGTTGGATTCTTACATCATTATATCCATTTTGTAAGTTCTCCAGCCCGGACGCGGAAGTCCACCATGCACCGGAAGGCGCCAAAAGAAAAAAAAAACCCAAAAAACAGACGCCGATTAGTCTGGGCGTACTTTCATGTCATGGCAATTTGGACAACATACAGTTGCCGCCCTTTTTGTATTTCAAAGTTTAGGATTGAAAACCTCCATTTACACCGAGAAATCGACTTTACACGTACGCTGTATTGCAATCACAGAATAGAAATCTTTTTAATGCGGTCAATTTTAATTGTACGTAATACAATCATTACAAATTACAGTTTTACATATTTTACTGGTAGTAGATGGCATGAATGGATTGTCTGAATGTATAGCCCATATTTAACTAAATCTTGTACGTCCATAACAAGTCGTCATGATACGCTTTATTCAGTACTTTCAGTCCCTGATTCAGATTCTGATCACTGAATTAAAATAGGCTTGTCTCCTTAACTTATCTCGAAATGATGTGACCAGTTAATTTGGAGTAGCTTTGAATAAAGCTTAGCTTTACTTGACATTATAGAAGTTTCTGTTGTTTTATATTCCCTCATCTTCCAAAAAAAGGTTGGTTGACTATAAAATTGGCCAATTAAAGGTGATTTATTTACGAGGAAAATAGTCTCATATTTTCCATCAATGAACATCTGCAAACAACGCCAAATACAGGGAAGGAGTGAGTAGCCATCTCCATAAACCAGCCCTCAACGAATTTAAAACTTATTTGTTTTACTTGTATTGTGGCGGTAAGATTCACGGATAAAGTGATAACGAGTCCAACGAGTGTACCATCACGTGTACCACCACGTGGCCCGAGTGTACCACCAGTATCGCCAGGTGCGTGACATCCTTTCTGACTGTGAACCATCGACCAATCCAACCAGAGAATCAGAGCTTGCCACTTCCTTGATCAACGCTTTAGCCGATACATATATAGAATACATGCCGTAACAACTCACCCACAGCTAAATCTGTTGAGTACTAAGACATGTGTTGCTTTACCTTGAGCTTGTAATCGTAACTGTAGCTTTTAGGCCAATTCTCACACTGTGTGCATGCGTGTGTGTGTGTCTTGCCTCCTGGCTCCACTTCACCTTTTTATGTGCTGTTCCTTTGATGTTCCTTATTTAAAGAGTTCCTGTAAAAATACAAAAGATTTCATGAGCTTTGCATGAAAGAGTATTGCTGACATATGACATCTTCAACACATCACCCCGGCATTTTTCGGTTGGAGATTACTTGGGGATGGATTTGAACAAGAACTACCGAACCCATATCTCTTGCCTTTATAGCTGCTGTAGCAAAGACTGCAGATGAACGGCAGTCTCTAAGCAAGCAGAAAAAGACACACATTTAATCCTGACTAGCTAATCCATTAGAGCAATTCACACCTCCTGCCTTAAATCTCTACCAAACAAAAAAGAGGAAGAGCGCTGATATCATGGGAAATTCCAAATAATGGTGTGCCAATCTTCAGCATCTTTTATGTCCGCGATGTGTTGCTAAGTGAGTTTTACAGTAGTGGACATCTTCCCTACTCATAGTCATTTTAAATACAGTCTTTTTACCAGCTCTTTTTTCCCTATCCCACTTTTTAAAACATACATTACAGCAACATCTAGAAAACAAGCCGTGGCTGAAGGTGATATCAAAACACTATTGGGTTATACTTTTTGAGTCCAGTTGTAGGTCTGGCTCGGGCAATCAGAATTGCAATCAAGACAAGAATTTGAGGTGTTCATGAACCACCATCGACTATGTTTCTGTGAATATGGTAGAAGAATTCCATCCTGTGTTAATATCTGAAATGCTATAGAGTGAATTTGGTAGATATGACTTTTGCTTTTCTGGCCGAATTTTATGTCGATTGATAAAATGCCTGATTTTAATCACACCGCATAATTCACCAAGATAAAATGCCTGATTTTAGTCACACCGCATAATTCACCAAGATAAAATGCCTGATTATAGTCACACCGCATAATTCACCAAGATAAAATGCCTGATTACAGTCACACCGCGCAATTCACCAAGATAAAATGCCTGGTTATAGTCACACCGCATAATTCACCAAGATAAAATGCCTGATTACAGTCACACCGCATAATTCACCAAGATAAAATGCCTGATTACAGTCACACCGCGCAATTCACCAAGATAAAATGCCTGATTATAGTCACACCGCATAATTCACCAAGATAAAATGCCTGATTACAGTCACACCGCGCAATTCACCAAGATAAAATGCCTGGTTATAGTCACACCGCATAATTCACCAAGATAAAATGCCTGATTACAGTCACACCGCATAATTCACCAAGATAAAACGCCTGATTACAGTCACACCGCGCCATTCACCAAGATAAAATGCCTGATTACAGTCACACCGCGCAATTCACCAAGATAAAATGCCTGATTTTAATCACACCGCATAATTCACCAAGATAAAATGCCTGGTTATAGTCACACCGCATAATTCACCAAGATAAAATGCCTGATTTTAATCACACCGCATAATTCACCAAGATAAAATGCCTGATTATAGTCACACCGCATAATTCACCAAGATAAAATGCCTGATTACAGTCACACCGCGCAATTCACCAAGATAAAATGCCTGATTATAGTCACACCGCATAATTCACCAAGATAAAATGCCTGATTTTAATCACACCGCACCATTCACCAAGATAAAATGCCTGATTATAGTCACACCGCGCAATTCACCAAGATAAAATGCCTGATTACAGTCACACCGCGCAATTCACCAAGATAAAATGCCTGGTTATAGTCACACCGCATAATTCACCAAGATAAAATGCCTGATTACAGTCACACCGCATAATTCACCAAGATAAAATGCCTGGTTATAGTCACACCGCGCAATTCACCAAGATAAAATGCCTGATTACAGTCACACCGCGCAATTCACCAAGATAAAATGCCTGATTACAGTCACACCGCATAATTCACCAAGATAAAATGCCTGATTTTAATCACACCGCACCATTCACCAAGATAAAATGCCTGATTATAGTCACACCGCGCAATTCACCAAGATAAAATGCCTGATTACAGTCACACCGTGCAATTCACCAAGATAAAATGCCTGGTTATAGTCACACCGCATAATTCACCAAGAAAAAATGCCTGATTACAGTCACACCGCATAATTCACCAAGATAAAATGCCTGGTTATAGTCACACCGCGCAATTCACCAAGATAAAATGCCTAATTACAGTCACACCGCATAATTCACCAAGATAAAATGCCTGATTACAATCACACCGCGCCATTCACCAAGATAAAATGCCTGGTTATAGTCACACCGCATAATTCACCAAGATAAAATGCCTGATTACAGTCACACCGCATAATTCACCAAGATAAAATGCCTGATTACAGTCACACCGCGCATTTCACCAAGATAAAATGCCTGATTATAGTCACACCGCATAATTCACCAAGATAAAATGCCTGATTACAGTCACACCGCGCAATTCACCAAGATAAAATGCCTGGTTATAGTCACACCGCATAATTCACCAAGATAAAATGCCTGATTACAGTCACACCGCATAATTCACCAAGATAAAACGCCTGATTACAGTCACACCGCATAATTCACCAAGATAAAATGCCTGATTACAGTCACACCGCACAATTCACCAAGATAAAATGCCTGATTTTAATCACACCGCATAATTCACCAAGATAAAATGCCTGGTTATAGTCACACCGCATAATTCACCAAGATAAAATGCCTGATTTTAATCACACCGCATAATTCACCAAGATAAAATGCCTGGTTATAGTCACACCGCATAATTCACCAAGATAAAATGCCTGATTGCAGTCACACCGCACAATTCACCAAGATAAAATGCCTGATTATAGTCACACCGCATAATTCACCAAGATAAAATGCCTGATTTTAATCACACCGCACCATTCACCAAGATAAAATGCCTGATTATAGTCACACCGCGCAATTCACCAAGATAAAATGCCTGATTACAGTCACACCGCGCAATTCACCAAGATAAAATGCCTGGTTATAGTCACACCGCATAATTCACCAAGAAAAAATGCCTGATTACAGTCACACCGCATAATTCACCAAGATAAAATGCCTGGTTATAGTCACACCGCGCAATTCACCAAGATAAAATGCCTGATTACAGTCACACCGCGCAATTCACCAAGATAAAATGCCTGATTACAGTCACACCGCATAATTCACCAAGATAAAATGCCTGATTTTAATCACACCGCACCATTCACCAAGATAAAATGCCTGATTATAGTCACACCGCGCAATTCACCAAGATAAAATGCCTGATTACAGTCACACCGCGCAATTCACCAAGATAAAATGCCTGGTTATAGTCACACCGCATAATTCACCAAGAAAAAATGCCTGATTACAGTCACACCGCATAATTCACCAAGATAAAATGCCTGGTTATAGTCACACCGCGCAATTCACCAAGATAAAATGCCTGATTACAGTCACACCGCATAATTCACCAAGATAAAATGCCTGATTACAATCACACCGCGCCATTCACCAAGATAAAATGCCTGGTTATAGTCACACCGCGCAATTCACCAAGATAAAATGCCTGATTACAGTCACACCGCGCCATTCACCAAGATAAAATGCCTGATTACAGTCACACCGCGCAATTCACCAAGATAAAATGCCTGATTTTAATCACACCGCATAATTCACCAAGATAAAATGCCTGGTTATAGTCACACCGCATAATTCACCAAGATAAAATGCCTGATTTTAATCACACCGCATAATTCACCAAGATAAAATGCCTGGTTATAGTCACACCGCATAATTCACCAAGATAAAATGCCTGATTGCAGTCACACCGCGCAATTCACCAAGATAAAATGCCTGATTATAGTCACACCGCATAATTCACCAAGATAAAATGCCTGATTTTAATCACACCGCACCATTCACCAAGATAAAATGCCTGATTATAGTCACACCGCGCAATTCACCAAGATAAAATGCCTGATTACAGTCACACCGCGCAATTCACCAAGATAAAATGCCTGGTTATAGTCACACCGCATAATTCACCAAGAAAAAATGCCTGATTACAGTCACACCGCATAATTCACCAAGATAAAATGCCTGGTTATAGTCACACCGCGCAATTCACCAAGATAAAATGCCTGATTACAGTCACACCGCGCAATTCACCAAGATAAAATGCCTGGTTATAGTCACACCGCATAATTCACCAAGAAAAAATGCCTGATTACAGTCACACCGCATAATTCACCAAGATAAAATGCCTGGTTATAGTCACACCGCGCAATTCACCAAGATAAAATGCCTGATTACAGTCACACCGCATAATTCACCAAGATAAAATGCCTGATTACAATCACACCGCGCCATTCACCAAGATAAAATGCCTGGTTATAGTCACACCGCGCAATTCACCAAGATAAAATGCCTGATTACAGTCACACCGCATAATTCACCAAGATAAAATGCCTGATTACAGTCACACCGCGCAATTCACCAAGATAAAATGCCTGATTACAGTCACACCGCGCAATTCACCAAGATAAAATGCCTGATTATAGTCACACCGCGCAATTCACCAAGATAAAATGCCTGATTACAGTCACACCGTGCAATTCACCAAGATAAAATGCCTGATTATAGTCACACCGCGCAATTCACCAAGATAAAATGCCTGGTTACAGTCACACCGCGCAATTCACCAAGATAAAATGATCTATATACATCAGCCTATTAAGCCGAAATTGTCTGGAAGTTCATAACGGGATTTGAGGAAAATTATCCGACAATCAGGATTGATGTCTTATCTTTAGTTGGAATTCGAATATAAGCCATTATACAGAAACACTCAAATAGGCTAAGCTAAAGTCATAATGAAATATAGATTACATAGACAGGCCATTTGGTAACGTGAGCGGACGTTAACAACCAGGAAGCTGATCTTGATGCAGACAAATGTAGGGTTTAGGTTGTAGGGAGAATGTGTTCATCATACTTTATCGTAATTAAGACTCAGTAGGTAGGGTGTCTAGAAAGTGGAAATATTTTGATAGAAGTAGTGAAAGGCTATGCATTTTTTTAGGGAATCCCTCCGAGGAAATAGCTGGAGGCTTAACAGGGAATATGTAATCACTGTTTAGCGCAGAGTGTTGATGAAGTTAGCACTCCAGCAGTCTGGCAGATGAGCGGCGTTCCTCTAAATCACCCAAATGTCCTTTCTAGTGTTGTGTTACAGGGATAAGGAAACTTCGATTGCCTGTTTCGGTTGATTTAGTCATTTTTATAACATATAGGTTTCTCTGGTCCATTTTAAAAAGTATCAATTCTTTCCTTGCTGATTTTAGTTGTTTTTAAATTTTGTTATTCCGTTACTTTGATTGTATGTTTTTCGTCCGGTTTGATGGCTTTAAATTTGGTTTGTACAGCTTTTATAAACTCCGTTCATAAAATAAACGTTTCATTAAAAAAAAAAACCGATAGTAAATTATGGACAGATGATTGTTATTTATGTTTAGGGAACATTTATATCTAATTGCATGTCAAATATGTACGACATTAGGATGTTTGGCGTAGATTAGCATAACAGTCCGGATTTAGACAATGCTCTTTAGACAATGATTTAGACAATGACATGGCGATTACAAGCCAATAGCCTCCACCGTTTTCTTCCAACTGACTGTAGGCAGCAGTTGTCTTCATCAATTTCACATTCAGCAGCTTAGCAGCTGAATTCAAGGTGGTCATTTATTTATTTGCAAATATGTTTTAAAATGACTTCTAATTTGGGCTATTAAGCTTAAAAACGAAACTACAGAGGAACAAGTAAGTTCACAATAAATTAATCCTAGTAAGAACATATCGAAATGTGAGTTCTTCCTCATGGAATAATTAGTTGTTCGTGGTTCCACTCGCGGCATTATGTTAATTATTCATGTACATGTAAGTTTACAGTAATAGGCTGATCTCTGCACAGAATGTTAAAACGCAGGAAGAACTATACAAAACTATGCGCCAGCTTCTGTACGTCTGGGGAGACCCTGAGAAAAGAAGACAGAGGGGAGACAATCAGGTTTTCTTTAATCGATGGATTACACATGCATGTATCATTGTGAAGAGTGAGTGAGTGCTTGGGGTTTAACGTCGTACTCAACAATTTTTCAGTCATATGACGACGACATTGTGAAGACAGTCCCGGTCAGATACCTGTCATTGGTACACATCAAGTAGTTATTTTCAAGTTTGCAGTTTGTATCTGACATCGCTATGAGGACTAAGTGTCTAGGATTGGCCAGACTTTGCTCTGATTGCCACTGTGCTAATCATTACCGATTAATCAGCCTTAAAACAACAATGTATTAAAAACACAATTCGTGGAAAACAATGTGGGTAAAAATACATGTAAATGAGTTATCTGAAGAAGCTGTGTGTAAAAAGGTGGTCGTGTGCGTTGACATCACCTAGATCAATCCGACAAGAAAGTCTAATTTCTAACTTCCGGAGCGCGGGAACAAGGAGTGTTAAGTTCACGTTTATCAGAAGGCCCACAGGTGTGCTATATAAGCAGACTCATCAGCTGAACATAACCCCCTGGTTCACTTCACACGGAGGACTGAGAATCAGCAAAGCTCACAAAACGACAATCTTGGGGAATGTCTTAATGGACTAATGGAGTCATGATTAGTACAGCTATTTGGGAACGGCACAAAGATTGTTACCACTATTTAAGTATGGATGCCATGTTAAGTTGTCACTTTGGCAGCAATCACCTGTCTGTGTTACGCCCTGCGGTGTTTGTACTGACTAACGCAGATCTATACAGTACACTGTCTTCATGACACGTTCTGAGCTATCCATTACAAACATCAAGTGTAGGGCCTGAAAGCCTTCTCTCAAGACAGTGAATATATACAGCACTCCTTCACACGCGTGTCATTATCCACTTACGATCAAGTAACCACGATTGGAAAGTATAGGTCACAGGGTGGATTGAGCATGGTGTGACTGGCTTAGTGAACGTTTTGGTACTGAAGTTTATTTGCAATCTAGTCGTGGGAAAACAGACATTGATATTCCAACAGTATCCATTCACTGTTGTCTCAAAAATGTCTGTCTTGTAACAAATGCATCCGTAAAAGTCCTTACGTCCTCATGTCCTTAACACCAGGCGGTTTGTTTAAATTGGGGATTTTCATCAGAAGTGACAGGACGTGAGAAAGTGTCCTCCTGTCATTTGTTGTCAAATAAAACTTTAAAGAGACGCAAACGTTTGGCATTTGATGGAAGGAAGATTAACACTATCGAATTTTTTCCCACAACTGATGATAGCTTGTAATGATTGGTATAGATGTCTTTTAAAATTCCAAGACACAGTAAACAGTGTAACATGAGGGCAACCATTTCATAACGGAATGAGGTTCTTTTTGTTACTCGCTTGGAAATGTAGGATTGTTAAAACTACCTGCCAATTTGGCTGGTAAATAATTATCTTATTTTCAACTTATCATTTACACTGTACGATGCATTTTTAACATGCATTATTATGAGTATATAAAGCTTTATGATTCTATTTTTCTCTATAACTTAAACAGTTGGGAAATGATTTTAAACTTTTTAAAATGCCCTGGTCTCTGGACGGAAGCGTACGATTTCTCTGATGTGCTACCCGCACTGCTGCACTGTTTCCTTCTCACAGGTAGTCCCTGTTACGGTGGAACTCACACATTCCTCCAATGAGAACACCGACCGTTTCGGTGGCCTAATGATTAGAGCGTCCGCCTCGAAGTCGTCATGCCATCCGTATACATATATACATTAGAATCGTGCTATCCATAGGAAACGCGCACTCAGACTGCCGACAGTTGCAATGATGACTGTGATAGAGGTGTTTTAAATCTCTGTTGTGTTGACATCGTTCAACTTCACAAGTATGACCTATAGAAGTGAGAATGAAGCTGAAAATACCAGTGGGTGCGATATAATATATATTTTCAACTTGCTGTAGTAGTACCACGACCAATTAGTTGTTAAGAAATTTTGTAAGACGCTGTAGGTTTAATTTATTATTTATTTGATTGGTGTTTTAAGTCGTACTCAAGAATATTTCACTTATACGACGGCGACCAGCATTACGGTGGAAGGAAACCGGGCAGAGCCCGGGCGTAACCCACGACCATCCGCATCTGCTGTGCTCACGTATTTTTCACTTATATGGCTGGGGTAAGTCTTGTGGGTGGCGAAAAACCGTAGTGACGTGAGTGGCCAACTACTACAACGCTCCTGATAGTCCTTTTGAGTTTGTATTCAGAACACGCGACTTCATCGGTCAAAGGCTTGCGAGGTCAAGGCTTTAGGCAATGCATTTATTTATTTGATTCGTGTTTTACGCCGTACTCAAGAATATTTCACTTATTCCACGGCGGCCAGCATTATGGTGGACGGAAGCCGGGCAGAGCCCGGGTGAAACCCACGACAACCCGCTGGCTGCTTTAGGTCCTTAGGAATCATTACCAGATATTACCTGGGTAGAGAAAGTCACAAGATGAAATCTCAGTACTTTACTGTTGGTATACTTTGTACCTAGGCAGCTGTCAGCCATGAACAGGATATCTCGCCCTCACAACATCAGGATATCTGATTTACCAGAAACGGACAAACATTGGCATACGTATCGTCTCTGCTTTGAACTACAACAAAATAGGATAGGTCAGTCATCTTTCCATAAATCATCTCGTATACCTACCTCTGGTTCATATTCTAGAGGTCCTGTAGCGCCTCGTGTCTTTGTGAATTTGCCTTGGGAATTTGAAATCAATATCAATTTTGCGAGTAATATGTGAAGAAATATACTTACCGACGTTTTACTGGCAAAAGGGAAATACGCTTTAAACAAGTCTGAGGTACAATAGGATCCCCTGGAGGTTTTCTTGCTGGCAGACTCTTCAGGGTTTAATTACGTGAAAGGTCTTGGGCGAGTCAATCGTGTCAGAATTTCAGGAAAACCTGCCCTGTGACGGCCAGACTCACTTAGTCCCTGGTGTGAACGCCTCGGCAACATACGACTTTTGAAATGATCAGACATTATGTCAAGCAGCAGTAAAAGGCAAATAAGCTGGGACATACCATCTAAGGCATCCATGTCTACGAAGTACATATCCGTTGAAGGAAGAAGAAGTAATTTTACACAGTTGTTCTGCCAGTGAAAAGCATATCAATTCTTTCTGTTACAACACATAACTCTGATGGTGTATTATACTGTCACAATTATTTTGTCATTCATTCTGATAAGGCACTGAAGTAAACGTTGCCTTAAATCCTCCTTGGAACCACATTAACCAATTTAAGGTCCTTTCTGTGATTCAATCCGATTCAAATTTTTTTCGATTTATATATGATACGTTTCTATATGATAAGCACCAGAAGCTAATACACTCATCCGCTATAGTCACGCTGTTTAAATGGGTTTCTCCCTCCAAGGAGTCTGCTATGTACAGCTACCATTTAAACATTTGCACTGTGCTAAACAACCATACAGGACGAGATTTCGCCCCCTTTCCTCGCCACTTTCTTATCACGGATTTTTGTGTGTGTGTGTGTGTGAAAATCTATATACCCACTTCTGTTTACCGCAGTCATATTGACAATAAAGCAGCAAAACATCAGACAAAAGATATGATACGAAAAGGCCACATTTTGAAAGAACATTTCGAAAGCATATTTTGGCACATTATATTGACACGTTCTGATATTCTATTATTTTAAATTATTTTTATTTTATTCTTGTATGGTTGTAATGTTATTTGATCTTTTTAGTGATCAAAGTGAGTTAAATTCGAAATTAGATGTCTTAATAATAGCCGATTGTAAAACCCAGGAGATGTCAATTCTGTCAGAGCACTATGGTGTTTCGTGGCAACTTTTTAGCTCGTATTTTAACTACTGTCTTCAACTTTTAAAACGTTGAAATAATAAAGTAACGTGATTGGATTGCCCACACAAGCGAGATCGCAATATTGTAATGCGATACATGCCAGAAAAGAAACGCATGGCGAACAGAAACGTCATTTTCTCATTTTCACATGAGCTGTTTGAATTAAATATTAAAGTTTCTCCGTTACTCACAAAATTGCCAGAAAAACTATGACATTCAGGTAGTACTTGTCTGGATCTAAAAGCAAAGAATTCATCATCAGGAGAAATATGTCAGATAAAGACAATTTAACACTGTCCACCGAAGTAGAAGGACTTATTTTTAGAATACTTTTCGACCTAGTAAAATGCATTTGAAACTATTGCCTTTTCTGATCATATTGGGACCAGTGACGTGACATAAGCTATATTCCATTTGACACACATAGATTGCTAGAGTTCAGCACTCAAAATACATCTACATTAAGAGCTACATGCATGAAGACACCCAACTGTATACAGAGTCATATGTTCAGAAATGGACTAGAACGCATTCATGTCAGATCGACTTAAAATTTATTTGCGGTGGTTGCTGAAAAAACTAAATTGATTTATTACTAGAATATCCGTTTGATGTCATTGTATATATTCTGCTGTCTAACAACTGCTGCGGCAACCTCTTTTCGTGCACCATATTGACGCTCACTGCTTTTAAGGTGCTGATTTATATGTAAGGTGAGTTAAACATACACGTGGAAACGAACCAATTGGCTTGAAGATCAAACGTGGTTGCATCCGCCGTTTGAAGGCTTGGCTTTTATGACAATACCATGCAGCACGATGCATTATTGTCAAAGTTTACGGTTGTTTCGTTTGGCCTTCTATCCCTTCAATGAGATTCACTCAGTCGACAAGCTTTAAGCTAGGGATGACTTCAGTGTGAAATCGACCGAGTACAAAACGAGACAGTAAATCAGTGTTCCAATATCCGGTATGAGTCGTTCTGTCCTTTGAAGCGTCACCATGATGAACAGCATCCGTTTTTATTTTCTGCTTCAAGAGGAACGGGGCTCATTATTTTCAATTGGCTGTGCAAAGCGGTGGTCAGTGTAAAGAAAATGGCAATTCAGTGTCCATATCGCTGATGTCTGCATGTGCCCTGACTCCACAGTAAACCTCCAAATCTCTAAGCTGTAGCCTACATGAGCCGTGAGAATCCTCATGTCGGTAATACGCATATGTCGTTGGTTGTCATATGTCAGTTAGCGATGACACGTGTACGGATAGGCTCAGGTGGGTAGGGATATGGTTTGTCTAGTGGGCAACTGGGATGGCTCGGTACGTGGGCGGAAAAAACATCGCTTGGTGATAGAGCAGGACTTGTATTGGCGGGTATCGTTGTCGTTTGCAGCATATTTTACCTTTCTACCCGAGACCGTTTCTGCCAAAGCCAAGTTGAACATACCCATTCTCTAGTGTACTGCAAGCAAACTGTAGTGTTTCTCCAAGATGGCTCTCACTGAACAATGCAAAAATCTACAATATGTACTCAATAACAGAACACATCGTAACGAATGAAATTTCTTGGTTTATGAACCAGTGTTTAATGCCCTACTCATGAATACTTCTCTTATAGGAAGACAGTCAGCTTCATGGCTAAAGAAAAGCAGAATTCTTAATTAAAATAGCTAAATGTGGGTAGCATGTCAGTCCTGCGGCTTATTACCAGCGAACTGGGACTATCCGTGGTCTAGACAGAACTTCCCACCGGGACACAGACTGTATACTGAAAGAATAAAGTCAAATAGAAAGAGAACGAAAACCAGTTATAAATTAACAGGTGGCCTAAGAAAATAAAGGGGAGCAAAGTTAGGCTATTAGCCGTATTTAAATCTGGAATGATCTGACGCCAGCTAGAGAATTATTGACTGTCCTCGGGCGGTGGCTTGATATAACAGTATTTTATTTGCCACACAAACCTCAATTTGGTGGGGATAAAGCTTGTCGGATTTTTGTGGTCGTGAAATTAGCTTTCCTTTCCGGACGCTGGAACACTCTTACCCAAGATAACAGACACAGACCCCATTCGGGAGCTGATTGACTTGTGCAAGGCTCTAAACAATTACTGCTGACAAGAAAGGAAGTAAAACTGGCACAAGGACTTTCGGGAATTTGAGAAACTCTCACACCGCCGATGTCATTGGTCATGTGATCAATGACTGATAAGACACGACATTTAAAAATAGAGACCCATGTAACGAATGTGTTCACCTGCTGTGGACAGGGCCTAGAGAAGTTCTGGAAATTAGACAAAGATTGTTGACATCCCAGCTTCCGTGATGAAACCTTTGTCATAAATGTTGTTTTATCACTATTTTTTTCTAAACCTTACATCTACCAGTTTGGGGCCTCCGTGGCTCAGTCGGTTAGCGCGCTAGTGCAGCACGTAATGACCCAGGAGCCTCTCACCAATGCGATCGCTGTGAGTTCAAGTCCAGCTCATGCTGGCTTCCTCTCCGGCTGTAAGTGGGAAGGTCTGCCAGCAACCTGCGGATGGTCGTGGGTTTCCCCCGGGCTGTGCCCGGTTTCCACCCACCATAATGATGGCTGCCGTCGTATAAGTGAAATATTCTTGAGTACGTCGTAAAACACCAATCAAAAAAAAAAAAAAAACACTACCAGTTACTTTTAACGGTAAGTTTGAACCAATTAAAACACGCCATTTTATTTTATCAGAGACGTGAACCAATTACATTACTTGGTACTATGTTTCTTTGAATATCTCGTGAGATTTACGTTTGTTGGATATTCCTAGTCTTCCATCCAGATGGCACCTTGACCATCAAGAAAAAATATGTTACATATGGATACATTCTTCAGTTATATGCCGAAGTGAAAAAAGCCGAAATCATAGCCTCCAGGTGACCTTGTATGGCGCGAGTGTAAATATTATGAGTTATGGGATATAGAGTCGCAGAGGTAAGAATTAAAACGCCTTACACGTGTGACCCAATGGCTTCATATCAGGGGGCAGTTGCAGCGGTGACTCTGATGTGAATGTACGAGTTTTATTTTGTTACTGTGGCAGAGTAACTCCTGGCCAGCTCGTTTGGACTTCAGAATCGTATTTTTATTGTAAAATTACAACAAAAGATACCCCCCCCCAACCCCTCTGTCTAGCTGGCAGAATGCATACGGATCACATCATCACTGTTCCTGCCCCACATGTACTGTGACTTCACCAGAGCGTGGATCCTGTGAGAGTCCCAAGATCAATCCCACCAGTGCCAGCCCTACAAAGAATTTTGAGGCTGCACGAAAAACTGCCGTAACCGGTGAACCACATGTAGTTTACAATGATCGGTGTGATCGGCTTTGACAAGAAGAAAATGGTCAGATGGCGTTCTCAGGCACGGGAGTTTTAAGACTACCCATGTGGCGGTTACTCCAATAAGGACATTAAACAGATCAATGCTACTGTTGGAGGACTCATTTTTCATTGGCTATATTTAGCTGCGTAAAATATATTACCTCAGTGCTGAAATTAAGCTGCAGTTGCCATTCGTCTACCTAAGAAACAGTGGGTTACGAAACAAGAACGTACTTAACCCTACAAACTCCTCACAGAGCACCGTGTATGCACCGGTTGCAAACTCCTTGCAGTGATGCATATTTCCTACCCGTCACATTACCCTCACTGAATACAGCTGAAAATACACGAGTCGTGTTTAATACAAGTACTTTTGATGCGCGCTAATAATGGTAGTACATCTGTTAGTTTTTCCAAATTTTCCACACCGCTGTGGGTTCGATGTGCTTTGACCATTTCCACTGTTTAACTGATGTTTAACGCAGTGCTCACGTATTTTTCACCTACCTGGCAGAGGTAAGTTTTGTAGACAGATCAAATTGTAGCGCCCAGAGTAAACGACCAACCTTTGCCAGGTCCCTGACAGACCTTTAGAATTACTGTGGTGGGCAAAACCACACATGTGCACCAGTCAAAGACCTAATAATGGCACATAACCAACGCTTTAGCCATCAAAGGTAGAGAGGTCGAGGCTTAGAGCGAGGTAATGGTCGTAAATATTAAAAACCTAGCACATTCACGCTATTAAAATATATATCTCAGTTGATACCAGTCCACATATTTCATCAGAGTACTTCCTCACGCATACAAACGTATTCAATTCGTATAAGCTGAAAAAGAAATAATTACCAGATATTACCTAGATAAAGACTGCTGAAACTCGTAATTTCAGTCGGTAGTTTAGTCTTGGTGTCTGGGCCGCTGTCAGCCATGGAGTGGACATCTCACCCTCAGGGCACATCCCTACAGAACACATCTCACTTATCAGAAACGAACAAAGATTGACATATGTGCCATGTCTGTTTTGGACTACAACAAAATGATATAGCCCATTCATCCTTCTATGAATCACCTCTTCCAGCGGCTTCAGATCAATTTTCTACAGGTCCTACGTTGTTTGATGGCCTTGTAAATTCGCCTTGGTAATGTGCCTGTAATCAGTGCCAATTTTTACGAGAAATATGTAAAAGAAAATATTTACATGGTGACGTTTTGCTGGGAAACGGGAAACATACGTTAAACAAGCTTGAGGTACAATAGGATATCTTGGGAATTTATTGGCTGACAGACTCTTCAGGGCTTAATTAGGGGAAAGGTCTTGGGTGAGTTAATCGTGTGGCTCAGTGAGAATTTTGTGAATACCTCCAATGATGGTCACCGAGCCCCTGGTTTCATTGCCTCGGTAAAATGCGATTTTTGGAATGATTAGGCATGATATCGTGCGGTATGAAAGACACTTTCGTACACCCTATGTACAATGACACTGAACTCATGAACACCGAAGCCTCGAGAACGCTCCACTAAATTACAGTGCAGGCTATAACGTACACAGAGGGAAAATGTAGGTCAGACACAGACAATTAAAAAAACATATTTAATACAATGTTTAAAGACGATGTTCGTAACTCTTATTACAGAGTTAAACAAGCCAGTTGTTTCTAACCTTTACTCTCCGACAGTGGTTCCCTTACAGGTATATCTTCTAGGTCATCGTTGTCTACTATGTGCGTATCCCCTTGTGAACATCCATACAAAGAAGTAGGGCTAACTTTCAAAAGTTGCCCTGCTGATTTCTAGTTGCCCTGCAATTCGTTATGTTACAACGCGCGACTATCTCACACCACAGTTTTGCCATTCCTCATTATGTGACACTGAAGCAAACGCTGCCTTGAATTATTCACTTGACCACGTTACCAATTTGAAATCTTTATTTGGGTTCCTTTGATTTTAATGGTTTCTACCAATCACTTGGCGCTATACGTTTAATCATCGAGGCAATTGATATTCTTGATTCGTTGCCATTTGAATCGCTGCTCTTCACAAGTTCATGGATTGAAAGGTAACTAATATTAGCGGGACTCAAATAATATATTATCAGTTCAATGACAAGTGTTAAAGTCTAATACATAGTAATCTAAAGTCGTACACATGTATGTTTAAATGTTTTTTCCTTGCTCGGCGACATAAACACGTTATGTACAACTACCATTTTACACACTTGTATCGTGCCCAGCAACCACAAAGAAAGAGGTATCAGCCCTTTTACTCGCCACTTAAATTCCCTGCCTACGTATATACTCTTTCTTATCACGCATGCTGGGCTCCTGTGGAGATCTATATGTCCACATTTTTTAGATTATTTAAGTACGTAAATGTGGTCAAACTTAAATAAAGCAGCTAATAATCGAATGCATTATATTGACACGTTCTGATATTCTCTCATTTTAAAGTAGTCTGGGAACAGATACGCGTAACATTTAGTTGTGTAAGGGTGAGTTATTCCCCGTGTTAAGTAATTGCACACATGTACATTAGATTTACGGTTTATTGTGTAAGCCGCTTGTTTTTGGTGATTTGCATTAATGCAGAGTTAACTTTCCTTTGTAAAGTTCCTTTGGCTGCACAGGTCTCCAGTTAATTTATGTGGATGTTTTGCTAAGCCCCGTCGAGGTTAGGAACCATGCCTAAAATAGGGATGTACAGCACATAAAGACTGGGTCTGTAGCAATACCTTGGCTTCTACCCTGCGGAGTACTTAAAACGTACCATGCTTTACAGAAGGGACTGAGGGGCTGAATTAAGCTGCCGATGAGCAAATATTATACCCCCTCACAAAGACTCGTCAGGA
This sequence comes from Liolophura sinensis, assembly GCF_032854445.1. Lineage (NCBI taxonomy): Eukaryota > Metazoa > Mollusca > Polyplacophora > Chitonida > Chitonidae > Liolophura > Liolophura sinensis. The sequence continues at coordinate 12,597,621 of NC_088302.1, forward strand.
TAGATCACCATCTGTACATTCTTCAGTATCGTTTTAGTAACGTAATTATTTTGCTGATATTAAATTCTTTATGGTTTGCTTTTTAATTCTGTAGTCCCTGTGTGTTAGCTTAGCTGTACTCTCTAGAGTCCGTACAACCACGGCACCGCCATTTGTAATCCTAACTTACGAACTTGGGCAGGCCAACTGGGACAACAACAGAGCTGCCTCCCGTTACAATTTGGTGCCGTGACCAGGATTGTAATACGGCGATTGGAGTGGGCCAAGGTTGCTTTTGTACCGGACTCTCAGCCCAGCTCAGCTCAACGGAAATGGATGGAATTCGAGGCCTTACAGGGGTTGAGCCTTCTACACCTGCCAGGGGGATTAGAGAAGCGAATGGAGACCCGGGCAGTGGTGTGGGGATACTTCGGGATGGTATATATGTGGTAGAAATGAATTTAATGGCCGAAATTTGTAGGCTGGGGGAGTGATACAGGGACATATATCTAAGCGACGTCAGTCGCCAAAGACAGCAAATTAGGCGGAACATCGACGGATGAGTTTCCGTAACCCGAGGGAGACTGTCACCCCTCATTGCCAGGTGCCGTCGAGTAGTGCCTTGATCAAGCTTCAAAGGCTTGAAAAATAGCCTGACAAGTTTGATGGTCGGTTTATGGCCTGGAAAGATTGTATAGTCCATTTTGAACAAGTAGCGAAGTGGAACGGACCTTGGGGATTTGTCAGCAGGCCGTGTGGAAAACTACGAAGATCTGAAGGCGATGTTAGTTAAATGGTTTGACCTCCAGGAAAGGGAAATGGTGCATCGCTGTGCTCGGATGCGTTCAGTAGCGGGGACACCGACTGATTATGGATATGCTATGCGACGTTTGGGATGTTTGGCTTTCCCAAGCATGCCTGCGGAGTATCGAGAAGTTAACATATTGGAGCAATTCATGTCGGGTTGGAAGCTGAGTTGTGGGAACATATTATGTTCCACCACCCTAACACCCTTGAAGCTGCCATAGCTCACGCTATTGAGTATGCAACTGTGAAAGGATTGAATAAGCCTATCCTTAAACTACAGTTTTGCACAGAGGCTGACGTCGGTTATGTGAGAGCTGTGGATGTGCACAGTGAGCTGAAGGTAGGCAGTGTGGTAGACCAGATTCAAGAGCAAATGATGTCATCGATCAGCGCTTTGAGGCTTTGGTAGCAGAGATTAAGAAGCCTGACCGCTTAAGGAGTGGGAGAAAGGGTGGGTAAGAAACATCTGTGGACATCGGGCATCTGTGGCATGAGTGTCCTCTCCAGAAAGCCAGGGAAGCGCAGACCGACCAGACTGAAGTTACTGCTTTAAGCTAGGCAGGGCTGTGTCTGGGGCCAAAGATACAGCTCGGGCCTCCACTTCCAATAGGCCACATGCTTGCGTTGGTGCAGTGATGGAGTCGTGTATCTTCAGGAAAGTAGATTTCGTAGTGCGAACTGTAGACATGTTGATATATACAGGTTCTGTGGTGAGTTTAATATTGCTCTCCAGGTATGATCAGTCAGGATCGAAGAAGCCGTCATTGGAAATGGGAGATGTTGTGTTAAATAATGCTGACGGAAGTGCTTTAAGCATTCTAGGTAAGGCGCGGGTAGAGTTCAGCATGGATGGTCAAGTATGCGTACATGACTTTGTCGTAGCTGCCTCAGAGTTGACCGGAATATTAGGTACAGACTTCCCACAGCAGAATAACATGGACGTCAGTGTCTGTAGTAGAGGTTTAGTTACAGACGCATTTCACTCACAGGATATACTGGCTCGTATTGTGCTCGGATGAATCTGGCTTCAAAAGCAATTATCCTAGCAGAGTCCTAAGTGAGTGTTAAAAGGGAATATGGATGGAGAGGTTGGACCGGGTGAGCTATTCATGGCTGAAGGTTCCTTAGTTATAGACAGGCTTGTTGGTTTCTCGAGCTCTAGTTGATCAACGTAACTGAGCCACCAATATATGTTAAGGAAGACACTTGTGCTGCTGTGGTGCATGCGGTTATTGAAGTGCTCTCGACAGCCACGTGTGCGTTGAGAAAGGACAAGTAACTTCCTGCCCATATTCAGCCCTTGTTGGATGGGGCATCCTCGGGTCTTAGTAGGCAGGAAGGGGCGAAGATAGCTGATTTGCTGTGTCAGTATGAAGATATAGTTGTAGCCGTTGGCGGAAGGCCTGGGAGAACAAGTCTAGTGGAACATGCCATTAAAACAGGTAGTGCCCGACCAGTTAAGGTGCCACCACATCGTCTGCCGATAGCGCAGTGTAAAATAGTCGAAGCCGAACTGGAGAAAATGTTAAAGGACGACGTCATAGAGCCTAGCAGCAGTCCTTTGTCCTCACTAGAAGCCCTCGAAATGCTTCCTCTTCCAAAAAAGAGATCACCGACTTAGGTTATGTTGTGTACGAGGAAGACATTAGCTGTGATCTGGCAAAAGTGGAAGCCGCAGCTAACTGGCCTGTCCCTTCAAATATTTCCGACGTTCGGAGCTTCTTAGGTCTCGTCGGGTATTACCGACGTTTCATTCCGGATTTCTCGACTGTGGCAGAAGCTCTCATTCGCCTTACCAGGAAGGCTGTGAAATTCAGGTGGGACTACGAATGTCAGGTCGCATTTGAAGGTTTAAAGGTTCGGCTAACGTCCTCCCCAGTTTTAGCTTACGCTACGTCTGAGGGTGAATTCATCTTAGACACTGAAGCTAGTGCCACAGGGGTGAGAGCAGTTTTCTCTCAAGCCCAGAAGAGGGAGGAGCGCGTCATATCATGTGCGAGTCGGGTCTCTTAATAAACTTCAGAGAAGGTATTGAACCACAAACAGGGAGCTGCTGGCGGTAGTCACTTTTGTAAAACACTTCCGCCATTACTTGTGGGGGAGGTACTTCGTACTGACGACAGGTCATGCCTCCCTGAAATGGGTTAGGAACATTAAGGGACCTGACGCCAGATGGATTACTGCTGAGGATACGTACGATTTTCAAATCGAGCATCGCCGTGGTAATAAGCATGGGAATGCTGATAGTCTTTCGCGCCTGCCTCGTATGAAGTGTGAAAGAGCTGACTGCATGGATTGCACTTCAGGTCTCTCGGCTGATCGTCCTAGTGCCGCCAGTCAGAAGTTTGACGAAGGTCTTACAGTTGATGGTTAGATATATGCTGTTTCTGGAAGACAGGAGAGGAGGCCATGTCATCGAGTAATTAGGTGAGTTGCATCGTGGTTTAAAAGTTCGTTAGTTACAGAGCTGTTTAAGCTTCAAAGAAATAACCGGTGTTTGAGGAAGGTATTGGAACTGAAAGATTGGTATGATGACAAGTCGCCGAGGTCCGTTATAGCTGCCGAACCTCAATGCCTTGTGGACGGGGACGTATTATCGGTGATACAAGAAGGTATACCCAAGCAGCAAGCTGCTTCTGGTCACGCCCTTTGATGTACGGACTAAAGTGTTCAATGAGTTGCACTGTAACCGTACTTCAGGTCACTTGGGTCTAAAACTAACTCTGAATGCTGTACTTGAGAATGTGTATTGGCCGGGAATGTCTGCGGAGGTAGCACGATGGGTTCGGTGATGCAATTGGTGCGCTCGTCGAAAGAGAGGATCAGGCGCAGGGCGGGCTGCTGTAAAGCAGTCTGCAGTCTACTGCGAACCCATCGAGCTACCTCCGTAGACATTCCCGGCCAATATACATTCTTACGTACGGCATTTGGTGTTCGTTTCAGACCCAAATGACCTGAAGTACCTTTTGGACCGCATCACTTTGGATAACTTAGAGTGCCCTAGAACTGATTCAGGGAACCAGTAAGTGCTGCTAGTATGCGGTAGATAAATACAAGCGTCATACCTATATGTAAACAGAAGTGTACGCCATTCCCGACCACATCGCTCTAACCGTAGGTGACAAGTTGGTGACCGAGTTCGTTACACGTTACGGAGTTCCTAGACAGATCTAAAGTGATCAGGGACGGGAATTTGAGTCTAGGCTTATTGCTGAGGTTTGTAAGCATCTGGACGTTGAAAAGACCCGAACCACACCGTATCGACCACAGTCTGATGGTCTGGTAGAGCGCATGAACCGGACACTCCTACAAATGCTTTCTGTACATGTGTCTGCGCACCGAACTAGTTGGGACGAAAGCTTGCCCTTTGTTCTGATGGCGTACAAGGCGACCGAACACGATAGTACTGGGTGCATACTGAATCTCCTTATGTTTGGGCGACAATTAAGCTTTCCTGCTGACTGTAACCTTGGGAACCCGGTAGCGTGTGAAAACGATGGGGGTCCTGTTCAATATGTTCGTTGGTTACAACGTGTACAACAGACTACGGCTCAATTCGTTGGGAAGATGTTGAAACAAGCCGCTGTTCACCAGAAGAAATACTACGACAGAGGAGTTAAACCCCGAGAGTACTGCGAAGGTGACTTCGTCTGGCGTTGGCACCCAACAGCTGCCAAAGATAAGCTTGGTCTTGGGTGGACCGGACCTTATCAGGTCGTTAAGAAGCTAACGTCTGTCATTTATGTTGTTAAGGGCGACACCTTTTTCACGTTGACCATCTTAAACCTTATGCAGGCACCACATGCACACCTCCCGGGGGCAAGAGAGAAAAATGGGGCTCATGAAACTGGTCCTACCACGATACGATTGCCTGATCAGGTTCGCCGAATACGCCGCGGTCGGGCTGTCAAATCCCCATATCCCCATATTTGCTCCTCACTCACCAATGCTCTTTTGTGTGCCTTCAGATGACTGATACGACCGATTGTGTTCAGATTAAAGTTCCCGAAGAGGAACTGAGGAGCGTTGGTTTTGATGTTCGCCCTGAGTGGAAAGATGGAGGGATGGCGTGTCAGGTTCGTGAGTGCAGTCACCAGGTGTTTTCATCACGCAACAGCTTCTTCCGTCATTGGAAGAGCAAGCACCGGGCACCCGCCAGACTGTTCCGGTGTTCTCCATGTAGTTTCGTCAACCCGCAACCAGCTAAAGAGACACTTGGTCACAGTCCACACAATATCCGCTCGGGAAGCTGACGGCCTCTTGTGTCAGTGTTCCAGCGAGGTGTTGAATAATGCCAAGTTCCAGGGCCCAAGATCAGTCCGTTGTCCAAAGAGGAAAGTGGTTATCCATGATGAAGAGCGGAGAAACGGCGTCGCCACGATAACATCAATGTCGAGATGGGGTCGGTTCTCCTGGCGTCCCACCACGTCTGTCGGGATAAGGAGATGGAGATCATTGAGGGTCAGGACGGTCGCCGTCAGGCCACGGTGGAGCCTGAAGTCTGACTGGATGCCTGGGTTTCCGCAGAAGAAGAAATGAACGTTTTTAATTAGTGCAGAGTTAACTTACCTTCTGCGCAGGTCTGCAGCTAATTTATGTGGATGTTTTGCTAAACATCATCGTTAGGAACCGTGCCTAAAATAGGAATGCACAGCACACAAAGACTGGGTCTGTAGCAGTACCTTGGCTTCCACCCTGCGGAACACATGAAAGGTAGCAGGTTTGCCTGAAGGAACTGAGGGGCGGAAATATTCGACTCCCTCACAAAGACACTTGGGAAAGGGACATGTTAGGATAGATCGCCATCTGTACGTTCTTCAGTATCGTTAAAGTCATGTATTTATTTTGCTGACATTAAATTCTTTATTGTTTGCTTTTTAATTCTGAAGCCCTTTGTCTTTGCTTAGCTGCACTCTTTAGAGTCCGTACGACCACTGCACCGTCAATTCTAATCCTAACTTACGAACTTGGGCAGGTCAACTGGGACAACAATACAGTTGCCTCCCGTTACAGTTGTTTTGTGCTACTCATTGTAATGCCCGTATGTGTTGTATTTCCTTAACGCTTATGTGAAATATAGTTTCAATGTTATTAATCATTTGAGTGAATCTGAAAAAGGAATTACTTATTCTTACCACGTGAGTTAAATTCGGAAGATGACGCGTTAAAATACTAACCAACTGATCCGAGAACCATGAGTCACTTCCGTCAGAGTTCTGTGTTGTGACTATTTCGTAGCAAGTTTTTAGCTCGTATTTTAACTATTGTTTTCAACATTTTAAAACGTTAAATAATGAAGTTGGTCTGATTTGATTGATTTACGTTCACAAGCGAGAAAGCAATATTGTAATGAGATATAAGCCAGAAAAACAATACATGGCGAACAGAAACGTAATTTTCTCATTCCACTCAAACAAAAAAACTATGGATTTTTAAAAATCTTCATCGACGTGTTGGTTTAAATTTGGCTAGAATCAAAAGATAGATATCAACAAGAATCTTTAAAAAAATCATAACATAATAAATGGTCTCGCCTTAAGCAAACTGCTCATATCGTGAGATAATACGTTTTAAATACGATGTTCATTTTATTGTTAAATTGTCAGACAAATATAACTACGTATTACACATGTCATTATAAACTGATTACTGATATTTGTTAGTAACAATGTTCTTTCTCTCTCTTTTGGAAATTACGAATAATACTTTGCACTTGATGGAACTAAATGCTATTTTTGAAAATGTATGGAATACTTCAACTGATTATTAAAATTTCTCGGTTAGTAAGAACAAAGTTCAGTTAGCAGAACTATAACATCGTGGTAGTACTTGTTTGGAACTGAAACACCACGATGAAGTATATGTCACATCAAAGACCGTGTAATACTGTCCAATAAATAGTTTATTTATTATTTTCTTAGAATATTTTTCGACGTAGTAATATGCATTTGAGACTTTGAATTCTACGGTCTTCTCTAATCATATTGGGATCAGTGATGAGACATCACTTTTTTCCAACCAAACTATAAGGAAACAAAAGTTCAGAAATGAATTAGAACGCGATGGTGTCATATCCTCTTAAAAGTTATTTGCGGCGACTGTTGACAAACTAAACTCACTGACTAGGCGAATATCCTTTTTACGGCATTGTATGTATCCAGGTGTCTCACAGCGATGCTCACTGCTTTCAAGGTGCTGATTTAAATGTAAGGTGTGTTAAACATACTCGTGGAAACGAACCAATTGGCTAGAAGATCAAACGTGACTGCATCCGTAGTTTAAAGGGTTTGGCCTTCATAACGAGACCTTGCAGCGCGATACATTATTGTGAAAGTTTACGGTTGTTTCGTTTGGCCTTCTTTCTCTTCAATGAGAACTACGCAGTCGACAAGCTTTAAGACAGGGATGACTTCAGTGTGAAATCGACCGAGTACAAAACGAGACAGTACATCAGTGTTCCAATATCCGGTATGAGTCGTTCTGTCCCATGGAGGGTCACCATGATGAACAGCATCCGTTTTTATTTTCTGCTTCAAGAGGAAAGGGACTCATTATTTCAATTAGGTGTGCAAAGCGGGGTTCAGTGTAAAGAAAATGGCAATTCAGCGTCAATATCGCTGATGCCTGGGTGTGTCCTAACACCACAGTAAACCTCCAAACACGTGGGGTCTGTATAAAACAGAGATGTGTATAACGTTGTAAAGTTGTAGATCTGTATGGGCCGTGAGAATCCTCGCGTTTGTTTCTGGTCAAATTAGCGGTAACAGGTGTACGGAGAGGCCCATGTGGGTAAGGATATGGTCTGACAGGTGGGCGAATGGGATGGCTCGGCACTTGAGAGGAAAGACAGAGTTTGGTGTTTGGGCAGGTCCATATCGTTGTCCTTCCCACCTTGTTACTGGAGGCGTTTCCGCCTAAGCCAAGCTGAGTATACACGTTTTTTTTTAACGTACTGCTCCACATTTGGTTTACCAATCAAACAATAATGGCTTCTGCAGTGTTTCTTCAACATGGCTCAGACTGAACTACGGAAAAATCAGCAATATGTTCTAACTCACGGACCGCGGCCGAGAGAATGAGAAAGAATGAGATTGATTGGTTCGTTAGCAAGTGCTTAATACCCTACTCGAAAAACAGTTATAGATTAAGAGGTGACCAAAGAAAATAAAGGGGATCACAGTTACGCTTTTACCCGTATTTAAAACTGGAATGATCTGACGCCCGCTAGCGAATTGCTGACTAACCTCATGCGATAGTTTGATACAAGAACATCGCATCTGCCACACAAACTCCAATTTGCTGCGGCGTTTTGTGGTCGTGAAATTAGCCGTCCTTTCCAGACACTGAAACACTTTCATCCCAGATAATAGACACAGACTCCATTTGGTAGGTGATTGACTTGCGCAAGGCTCTAAACAATTACTGCTGACAAAAAAAGCGGAAGTGAAACCGCCACAAAGACTTTCGGGAATTCAGAAAATCTCACGCCTTTTATTTTATTGATCGTGTGATCAATGACTGATGAGATGCACCGTTTAATGAATTTGTGTAGCTGTCGTGGAAAAGACCTAGAGAAGTCTAAAGTTCTGGGAATTAGACCAGGATTGTTGACGACCCAGCTTCTGTGAATGAAACCTTTGTCATAAATGTTTTCTAATTGCTATCTTTCTAAAGCTCATGCCTAGAAGCTATTTTGTAATTATGAGTATGAATCGCTGAAACTCTCATTCTTTTTTGAGAGACGTAAATTTCATGGACCTTTTGTTACCCTTGTTTTTTGCTCGTGTCATGAGGTTTTACGTTTGTTGGATACTCCTTACCTTCCACCAAGAGGTCAGTCACCTTACTGGTCGGGAGAAAATATGTTACACAAAGGTAAGTTCGTCAGTTTTACGCAATATTCTGTGCAATGGACAGAACGAAAAAGCTGAATTCATGGCGTCAGGTGCAGCTTGTATGGTCCCACTGTCAAAAGAATGGGTTCATACTGGTATAGGTCGATGACCGTGGAAATAAAACGAATTTCATGTCAGGCTCTTCACGCTAGTAGCTGTTGATGTGAAGATCATATTTAATAATAAATTCTTCATTTGAGTCTAGCATTTGCTTTTAACATTACTTATCCGAAATGTTTTCCTAGGATTTCTGTTGCTTGAGTGGTGAAAAGCAATCGAAGAAACAACAACAAAGACATTTTTTCATATTTTTCACATGGCCTTGTTGACGACTAATCGTATATGCTGCAATGTAGCAATGTGATGTAGCAATTTCACGTTACTAAGAGTGGTAGAACAAGTCCAGCGTTATGCTATGCAATGAGAGGGAAAGCCGTTGTAAATGGTCGGTTGTACTGACAGTCAGTAGGGCAGTGGATTACCTCTATTTATTTCACCAGATATGTATATGTTTATAGTCACGAAACTGTCAATGGAATTAAGACTGCATGATTTCCGATGATTACAATAGTGTTGCATTTTCCTGAGGCGCTCATATCACTGAACTTGTATGACCATCACTGGATGGGTTCTCTGACAATTCTGACTGAGAAACACGATTAACTCACCCAAGACCTTTCACCTAATTAAGTCCTGAAGAGTCTGTCAGGAGGAAAACTCCCCAGGGATCGTATTGTACCTCAGACATGTTAAAAACGTCCAGTATTTCCCTTTTGCCAACAAAACATCACACGGTAGGTAGGCTATGTTTCTGTACATATGTTACTCGTGAAAATTTATATTGATTCCAAATTCCTAAGGCAAATTAACAATGTCATGAAACGCCAGAGGAGCTGTAGAATATCGACCAAGGGCGGGTATACGAGATAATTTATAGAAGGATGATTAAAATAGATTATTTTGTTGTTGTCCAAACTGAGTACAGTCCACGTCTGACAGCTGCCTAGTTACCAAGAGAGAACTACTGACTGAGATTTCGTGTTGCTGCAATCTTTACCCAGAAATGTCTGTTAATTTCTTTTTTAGATTATATCAATTGAATACACTTGTATGAGTGTTTGTTTCATTTATGGCATGTACAAAAAATCCAAAATGAGAAACAGTTACAATAAAATCTTGATATCCGATTGAATTACTTCAATTTTTGTTTTCAGAGCACTTTCACAAAACACTTGTTTTACCTTTAAATCACCTAAAATCACTGAAGATATAGCATTAAACAATTCAGACATTCAATCCTTGGCCCATTATATCAAATTTATCAAACGAGTGGCTTAGTTTTCCTTTGTTCCGAACCTAAATACGCAACTCGGTATATTAACTTGACGGGGCCTCGGTGCCCGAGGTGGTTAGCACGCCAGCGCGGCGCAATGACACACGCAAGGAGTTCTTCACTAATTCGGTCGATGAGAGTTCAAGTTCAATTCATGCTAGCTTCCTCTCCGCCCGTTGGTGAGAAGGTCTGGCAACAACCTGTGGATGGTCGTGAGTTCCCTCATCTACTTACCCTACACCTACATACACGAAGGGAATACGAGGTGTTTCAGGGATTCAGGAGATTCTAATTGATGGTCAATCCATAGAGAAGTATTGCTATAATTCTCTGGCTTAAAGTCTGTGGATCCTACACAAATATTTTCCCACAGATATAAAAACAAAACTTGTATTTTTCGGTTAACAAAATAAATTCTCAGAGTTAGGTTAACGATTTCAACGCCTATAAGATCAGAAACAATAGTTGTCCACGGATACATGATCATCAGTGAAACATCATGGATGGCCTAAGCTATAATATGTTCTCTATTTCTCCAGCAGAGATCTCACACAAGACTGTCGTGTACAACCAGCGTAGACGCTAGCCTGCGAACTCAGGCATAAGCAGCGCACACCTCTTGTCGACATGTCTTCTGAAAAAAGGCATAGCAAGACAGTTGAATACACACATATACCTTATCATTGGTACATTCAAAAGGAGATAACAAAATGAAACATAAAATCCAATTTCATGATCCCCACAATTTACCGTGTGAATTGTGAAATAAATTGAGAAAAGGTTGCTGAAAACTAATGATTCTCAAAATCAGCGGTAAAAATGTTACTCCAGTTTGATGAAATACAATTTATCACCTGCACTGATACAGATCACTGCTAACATGATATAGCATTAACATTAGCACTCTGACAATTTAAACCTAGCCTATATTAAACTACTGATTACCCAGTCTTATAGAAAGCAATTATACATCACATGTATGAATGTAGTATGATAGACCTACTCAGGAATAGTAGCAAATCTTCCCTCGGGTATCGATCGTGGATACTTTGTTGTCGACATTTTTTTAACGATGTATCGGCCTCAGTATATGATGTCGTATTCAGTATATCCCTGAAATTGGACATACAAGCAAAACGAGTTATCATAAGTGGTAGAAAAAAATTTTGACAGCGTTAATTTTGTCTTGATCGTAAAACACAAATTCATGTCTTTTCAAGTTTTATTGACAATGAACGACAGGAGAACGTCATTTTCACACGTCTTCTTCTTCGCACAAGAAATGGATGGAAAGGACACGCAGACATTTCCTGCTAATGGGTATATTTCTCACCAGATACTTATTGTCTTGAAGATTATGAAGTTTCTTGCATCAGTATTGGACATTTCGCTTTAATTTTCTGATATTATTCAACAAATCCAGAAATCAAAAAAACTATTTGCCAGTTATGAAACGATTAATGGGCTGAAATTTATTGAGCCATGTTAATGAACTGCTAAAATGAGATTAATGGAAGGTAATTGCTGACTGAATCGGATGGAGGTTATTAGCATGCGATTATCATGTCGTGTGATTAATTTCAAAGAATTGTCATTATCTGGAAAAGTCTGTTGTGTTGGTTTATGGCAAACATCCTTTTGTTTTACGTATTTCTGTAAACATTTATATTTTCTAAATGTAGAACAGCCGTACCGTATCATTTACTATCAGTTTGGGTTTTTTATACGTTGATAGTTTAACTTTCAATATCTATTGATCGTTTTCAGAATGACAAGGTTTAATAGTACACTGTAAAAAGTATATTACTTCAATTAAATATTAAAATTTGGACTGCTCAGTGACACATTCTGGTTGCCTGATATCATCAAAATCTGAAGGTGCATACATTATTTATCGCTGTTCAGTCTAATCTTTAGGATATATTTCCATACTCAAATGCCAGTATTCTTTTGTTTTAAAAATGGCGTTTTTTTTTTCTCTTTTTGGTTTTTATTGCATCGAGGGAAAAAACAAAGTGTAAATTATGTATATGTAGACAAATATCTGTTAAAAGAATCAAGCAGACCATAAACCAATTGATGGGTAATCAACACAATAAGACAAAAAAGTTCTTAGTTTGCATTGGATGGAATCAGAGCAGCAATTAGGTCTGTACGTTGTTGTAAATGTTCTAACAAAAACTATTACTTAATAGCTCGGTCATATTCACCTCAAATCCTCACCACTGTTTCTAGGGTTGACAGATCGATGCTGATTCGCGGTAGAATGATAATCAGAACAAAGCCTAGATAAGCCCAGGCATTTAATTCCCAGAGTGCTGCAAGATGCAAATAGTAAGCTCGAAAATAGCAGTTTGATATGTCAAATAGCAGGCATCTGAATGAACGACCTTCATAATGATACACCTCTAATCATTAAAGACACCCCGGTTGTCCCCCACCGTGGAGCGTAGAGCGTCATCTAGTCTCGCGAGACGATGGATACAGTTTGAGTAAGTTGAAGACAATAGCAAGGTCGATTACTTATAACGATAATGATGATTTGATGATGATGATGATGATGATAATGACGATGATGACAACAATGTGATGACAGCACAACATTTTTAGTATCTGTAAACCAGTTACGTCTAATAAATTACCATTAATATTATTGCATTTTTTTAACTAATACCGCTTAAACCATGGTCCTTAATGGGGTGTAATTTGGCAATATTTAAGCGTTTATATCAACAGTGCAATAAAAACCCAACAAAGTTAAACTGACAGGAGGACGTATACTACAGGGCGTGTGTGACCTTTTGTCAGCTATCATGCTGTCGTGGCTGCTCTGGCTTTACTCTATGTGCTGTACGTCTTAAATATATTCCATGGCTTCTGTCGTCTTTAACAGAATGCCGGTATGTTGTGGACGTACATGCTTTTCTGTAATTTCCTGCTTAGGATTAAAAAAAAAACAGTATGTTTTCTAAGAAATATTTGCAGAAATTTAAACCACCAACGATTTAAGTTTAAGTTAATGATCTGCTAGAACAAGATTGATAGAAGACACTTGCTCACTGCAACTCGAAGAAAGAGCGGGAGGTTATTGTAGGGTCGTGCATTTAATTCCACCTAGCGCCAATGGGTCTGTTTAAGAAAAACACTGACTAAACCGGTGCTTTCTGCCAAACCTCCTATGGTTCCACATGTTTATTAGTTTACAGATGCGCCTTTCGGTACAGATTTATTTCGTCCAAATTTCAGTTACACGTAGAAAGGAAATCAAAGCGGCAAGCAATGAATAATGTGGACAGTAATTTATCTGTTTGTTATTGATTATTCTTTACAACTAACACATCAAACGGTTGAACGAACAAGTCACACAGTTATGCGCACATTCACCCTTTCTATCAATAAAAATTGTTTGATTTGCAATATATTGTGATTTAAAAATCGGTACTTTTTTCTCCAGTGCACATACTAGGTGACATCAGGGGGCACTGTTGTGTAATGGCAGCCAATTACGTTGGAAGTATAAAATTTATGAGGGAAGTATAAAATTTATATTCTAGGAAATATTGCCATTTTTGCCCACCTGGTGTCATCTTCGGATGACGTGAGTATGTAAACCTCACTATAAAATGAAAATGTGACTGGAAATTGGACAGTTTTCTGACGGAGTCCTATAACTTCCATGCTAGAGACATCTGCCGTTCATCATACACAACAACTGATCAATGTTAAGCCGATAAGATTTTGAGACCATTCACGCTTACTTCACAAAAAGCATACTCTTGTCGACTCTTTGTTTAAAAAAATATAAAGACTTTATCCAACTTAAATTCCTAGCAACATGGTATAGTTACAGTATTCTCCAGTTGGTTTGTGAGAAGTCCATCGTCCTTTTCGATGTCAAACTGTTGCCATAAAGACGACACTCCGTTTCAGATTCTCAAAAGTTCTCGATGGTCGTAGGAAGTTAGCATTGACTTCAATTCTGTCCTAAATGCCAATGGTTTTATGTAACGGAGATACATGTCATTGTATTTCAGACTTGTTGAATCTTTTTTTTTTAAATCCGTAGGGCAAAGAAGAATTTTTTATGGGGATGGACATGCCGTTCATCGGTCACAACTACATCCAATTTCGCTTAACTCAGAGCTAACGCATTAAAGTAAGACAGCATGTTTAACATGTCGCTTACATGAAGCGGACCCCAGAAAATTTTTAGGTATTATTCATCTTTGCGTCCAGTTTTTCCGACATGTAGGGAAAGCATTTACATGTACTTGCAGGTATACCTTAGTCGTTTAGATTGGTTCCATTCATCGTGTTATTTTATAATGTTTTTTTTCACAGTTTCCACGTTATCTTGTACATAAAACGCACTGCCCGGGCACGATATTACACGTTATACCTTCAGAAACGCATATAAAATAAACCATAGTAACCGAAACTGCCATTAAAGCTATAATGTATATACGTTACCAATGAATCTGTATCGTCCAAACCTGAAACGGAAATTGGGACAGGTTAGACGTGTACTAAGCGTTTGCCAGAGAGTCACGTTAAACCTTCTGACTGACTTCTCACCAGATTTACATAATTCCTCGAAGACATTTTTTTCTGAAAAATACACAGCCTATCACGACATGTATCACAATCAATCTTTCCACTTTGCAGACACGGCGCAGGTTTCATGTTTAGCCTTAATTGCGACAAAATATGATGAATTTGACAGACATTCTCGCAAACAACGTAAACCCTACATTTGTCTGCATCAATATTGTTGTTAACGTCGGTTCACGTTACCAAATGGCTTGTCTATGTAATCTATATTTCATTACAACACTAGTTTGCCTGCATTAGTATATCTATAAAATGGCCTACAGCCGTTACTGATTCCACAAAAACATCAGTCATAATAGTAGGATGATTGCTCTCAAATCCACCTATAGACTTCCACCAGAGATTATTGTGGACCTGATGAGTTAAAATATATATACTACTTTAGACTCGTAGTCGTATGTGAGTTCAATGATAATGGAGGCAGCACCACATAAATGTTAAAGGTTTCAAAAGCTTTCTACCCAGATCCAGTGGGTCGAGCGCATGTTAAACCCTTTGCATTTACGTGGTGATGCTTGCACTTCGTTAAGGTAGAAGAGTAGTTTTTTTACAGGCCTATGTATTCATTAATGTACATGCACAAGGGTTGCTCTGCAATAATATTTTGTAGGGTGCATTGTGCCGTGTGACTATATGCAGGCATTTTGTCAGCTCACATAAATTCTGAAAGGAGAACACGGATTACCTTCAAAAATTCCAAATCAGTCGATAGCTTTCTGTTCAAACCGTTTTCTTAGAAAAGTATCATGACGTTAGTTTGTGCAGGAACACATAAAGTTTAGCCTTCGATGCTATTCTTCGACACTGACCGAGCCATGTATAAAGCGGTAACTGGATTCGATCTATCAAAATAGCAATCAACACTTTGCTACCAGTCACTCCGGTGACAAAAATACGGAGTAATAAAGAAGCTGTAATGTAACAATTCACTGCTGACACATCCAGACATAGCTTTTACTGTTGTTGTTTCTGTTTTCTGTATGAAAAAAGGTTCGGGAGAAAAAACAGTAGCCGATAAAATGGCCGTCTTTGAACTGACTGGCAACAGCGAAGACATCCATTAGCGTATCACTTAGCAACATATGGGAGGGTTAAAAAGTTTGGCACACCATTGTGTGGAATGTCGATTGGCCTCACCGCACACTCTCCTTATCAGCTATTTGTATAATGACGAACAGATTTAAGGTAAAGAAGGTGTAAATGCTCTAATGTATTAGCTGATGAGCTTTAGGGAGCTGTTAGCAAAGTGGTGTCTTTTTGCACTTCCCAGAATATTTCGGTCCCTGAGCAATTTACTTGCTGTTATGAAGACGGGTGCATATCTCATTTAGAACCCATTCCCATTTAACATCTTCAAAGTTAAGCCAAGACGATATTATGTAGATGTTACACGACATTTATGTCTTTCGTTTTCGCAAACCTGAGTAGACAGAATGCCAAATGAACTGCATATTGAAAAGGTGAAGTAGAGCCTGGAGGCAACATCCACATACAGTGTAAAGATTGGCCTCAAAGCTACAGCCACGTCTATCAGATCTCGGTAAACTTTGGCATGTGTTTGTACTCAACATATTTATTGCCAACCATATGTCGTTAAGTGTTACGGCATTGATTCTGTGTATTTCCCGGGTACAGTGCCAAAGTGACGTTAAGCCATAATCACTCAATCATTCTAGGTTAAAGGATTTGTTCTCATCACAGCCTATCAGTCAGAAGGTTTCTCATGCACCTGATCACGTTTAACTCCATGCATTCCTGTTTCTGCCACCTACAGCCTTGATCGCTGTCCAAGGTAAAACGGTTGAAAACCCAGGAAGATAGAGGGTCAGGAATCTCAAGTTCTGAAGACACGTGTAGATCGTGGGTTTTAGTGGAGTGCCTTGTTGCCATATATGAATAGTTTATTGAAAATTACTAGCTTTTTTCTAGTTACCGTTATTTGCTGTTGTATAAATGAATGCATTTTTTTATTAGAAGTAATTATGTAAGAGGTCGGTTTAACTATCTGGGTCGATTAATTCCGCATCACATGTATGTAAAATACGTATTTGATTTCATGGACATTTATCTTCGGAATGAAGATATTAGAAAGCAATTAATATAACTCCTATAATCGATTTGTTTGGATATTGAACATATTGTTAAATGCGCAAATACGTTCCACACTCAGACACTGTTACTTTTTGCATTAAAGGCAAAGAAAACACTATAACGACATATATGGCCGATTAAAGACCATTCAAAGCTGTGCAGGAAAATAGTTTAATTTAATTGTTTTTTTATTTGGGGGTGGGGGGGGGGGGGTGCGTGTTCTTGTCTTACCGAGTAAAGTGGTTTTAAACATCAAAATCTGTGGTTGTCTGTAGTGACGTCTGTAGATACTTTTTCTTGAAATACTTCGTTTCATTTAATTTCTGGTTAAAATGGTTATTTGAGACCCTAAATCGTGAGATCCAAGAGAAGCTTTCATTGCATTTTGTCCACGGAGTCAAGACTTATCGGCGTGTCGTCCACATGACTTTGTATGTATTACTGGATACTGTTCCACTACCTATTTCACCAGTCCTGTGTGTCCATTTGACCACTATCACGCTGTCGTTGCTGTTCTAGTTTTACTTTCCAGACAGTCTTTTTCACCGGTTACGTTGGACCTTTAGTCACCTGTCACACTGACCTTTTGTCACCTGTCACACTGAAACCTTTTGTCTACTATCTCCCTAATGACCTTTTGCCAACTATCACACTAGTGACCTTTTGTCAACTATCACTCTGTGACCTAATGTCAACTATCACACTGTGACCTTATGTCATCTGCCACATGGTCATTTAGAAAACAATGGCGTCTTCCCGTACAATTTACTTCCGTCTTGTCGCATCCTGGCAGACAGACGAACACGATGGACATAATGATGTAAGAGTTCAACAATCTCACATATAGTAAGTTCTCCAGTCAAGCTCTAAGCACTTTTCGTCTGGGCGAAAGTGAAAGACAATGAAGAGAGACACCTACGGCGATGTGGCATTTGTGAAATGTCAGATGGGCTATTGGATTTAGGGATGAAACTAATTTCTAAATATGCCGAGCAAATAAATGTTTAGCAGCGGACTTATTCCCGTTGATCTTGGATGAGGGTTTGTTTATCTCGCACGTCTACCGTATCTTGTGCATGTGTTGTCTTGCAACTTTTGTTAGATCCTGTGTATTGTGTATCATTTCAATCAACGTCACAAGTCCTTGCTGCAAAAACTGGAGTGTCAAGTTTATTCCATCAAAAAGACATGGTGCTAGGAGCATGTAAATTGCTAGTATTTATGCATGTACATGAACAGTTAGAATGAAACTGTAAAACTGCTCACTTCTTTATTATCTCCGTTCTAAGTTCTTTATTTGTCTGATATCTCATTTCCTCAGTTGTTGTTTATAGGTGTTGAGAAAATTGGTCTTGCAATTATTAACCTGGGGCTCCTATTATGATTCACGATTGGTAATCCATTGGTTTCATGAAACATCTGTGTCGACGTCTACATATACATTCAAATAACGGCGTATGCATTTGAGCTCTTTTTCATTGCATTAAATGAAGGAAAATGCCCACCAACACCAAAAGCAAAGGAAAAAATAGCTGTGAAGTTATGGAACCATAAACGAGCGCTTTTCTCCCTGGGTAGATGGGACTAACAAGCTTTAGGTTCAATTCCAGCCTTAGAAGAGAATCATCGGGATTTATACCTAGCATCCACTGTTATCCGGGACTTGGTGTTCATAAGCGCTTCCGTGGCTCTCTATGGTCTTATAGGGAGTTTGTTTAAGAAATCTATGCCACCCTCGGGCAGTATTAGTCATTCACTTTATGCTCCGAGCACTGCGACTTCCTCATCTCACAAAATTAAATAAGTCAAATATTCACAATTACGGCGTTTAACACCAATCAAATACACAAATAAATCTCAGTGGGCACCGCTAGACTTTCATATTGGACATGGCAATGTTTTAATGTAACGGAATAATGATTAATAGGGCACGACAATATCATGTCACCTCTAGCACGGTGACATGGTGACAGTACAATCGGACTTTTCTCGAACAAGTAAGTAATCACCGGGTTTACAGAATGCAAATGCAAATAACAGGGCAGTCCCCCCGGGAGTTGTAGATACTATCTTTGATCTCTCTATGACTTTGAACACAGTTAACATACGATGTATACACGCTTCTGATCAAGTCTCTTTATCCTGGATTGTTAATGGTCTCAACCATTCTTCAAGAAAACAGAACGTGTGGTACTCAATAATGTTCATTTCAATAAGACACATGGCTTAGCAGGTCAGATGTTGAAACGCTTTGTGGGCAGATGGGCTGTCTTAGATAACCATTAGATATTACGTAATGATTTAATATTCAGAATTGAAAAAAAAACTGTTTTTGACATATCTTAATGATATTGGATGTGAAATTCGGGCTGTGTATTCAATCGTAATGTAAAATTATTTCACTTTCATTGCAAAGATCGTTAAGTTTATGCAGGCAGTTTTCGATTTCCAGGAAGAAATCAATCCAGGATATTATATAAACATGTGTCTTATTAAGTACTGAACGATTGGCATAAATCCACAAGCAGTGAGTCGTTTAGATTTTTTTGAGCCAAGGGACCCCTCGGCTTTGGCCACGGTGGCCCCCAACGTGAGAAGTCGCCCTATGTGAACATCCTTGACCAAACTATCTTGTGCTGGAGTATACGAACTCGCTTGGCTTACTGATACAACGGAAGGGGAGTCCATGGTTTGAGAAAGAATCAGTACAAATGCCTTGGAGAATAACTCGCAGACTACATTGACCATGAGAGTGAAGAAAACTGACAACTGTAACTAACACACTCTGTATTGCGTTATCCATACTGGCAGCACGTTTTGTTTGGGTTTAACCAGGTCTTGTTTTACTGTTAGCCTAGTGTGTCTTATTCAAAATGCAACTCTGGACTTATTCAGGCGTCTCTTTTTGTTTTGCATATCCTGTGGGAACAATGATAAGCTATGTTATAAGCTATAAGATAGTTAGTTGTAAAGCGCGAGAAATAGTCAACTTTAGATTCCGGTACCGGATATTAGGTAGGCTAAGTACAAATACTACCTTCATCGAAGTAGAGGTGAACGATTCTGACTATTTTCACTTGTCTTCGGCATGACGCACAATAGATTGAGGTACGTTCAACAGTTTGATCATTATTTTGTATATTCCCATTTCACAGACGATAACAGCAATAGTAAGCCTTATAACAGGAGCAGTGACTAAGAGCGTACTTGATTCCAGTATTGGTTTTACGATTGTGGTAAATGCCAGTGATTAATCGACTGGCGCCAGGGCTAAATTACGTCATTTTAAACAGCAGGAAAAGTAAACCTCTTCTAAGAACCTGCCAACATTGCTAGACGCGTAAATCCGGCTGTGTGACATTGATAGCAAGTTTAGTTTTCTCAGCTGTTATATGACAAATAATGCCTTTAGTGTCCTTTATTATAATATGGTTAAACACTTCCAGCGCAAGTATATCTTTTTAGTTTCATTTTTGATGGATCCATTGATTCCTTGTTCACCAATATACCATACATATCATACAGAGATGTACTGATATAAGACAATCGGGATTAAAGCTCCATCATTAGTTCATACTTATGGCGGTAATGGCGAAATATATACCACAGATGACCAATGATTGTTTTTTATTTATTTTTTTATTAAAAGAAATATGAAAGAAAACGAAATGTGCATGGTCCACATAAGTATCTGTTGCAGGAGTTCTAATTTTAATTTTCATTTAAACAGAAATGTAAAAGTCAAACTTCTGATTTGTGATGATAATTTATTCCATTCCCGAGGCGCGCATACTTGAAGTGAGCTTGATTTTAGTCACCAATTTATCTTAGCCTGATACATGTGATGCATTTTCAACATTATTTGTGTTACGCGGTATTAACAAACCTGGTTTTAATAAACCTGGTAGTAATCTACGTCTACCTTATCAGTTAACGGATTATAATTGCCTAGTGTATAGTATCAGTTATCCTAAAATCACAATTGTCATACATTATACACTCTAGGCAAGCTTGTTGTGAAAAGCCACTGACCTAGAACTCTCCACTGTGGGCCCGGTGAATATAATAGGCTCTCATGTTCTCGGTTGTGTGAGAGGCAATCCAGGAGCGACCTGTTTGCCGTGGGTTGCGACCCGCAATCTCTGAGGGCGGGATCCTGGTAGCTGAAGGCGTGTTGGTCTTGCGAGATCCTCACGCGTAAAATACCACTTTGGCCCTTACTCTGAGAGAGACCGTTGTTGGGGCCCAGTCCAGTCCATCCGCTTGGTCACGTCCTGCCTCTACGTGGCCCCAAATTTCTCCATTACAACATTCTTTAGAGAATAAATGTCATTTCTCAGAATTCGTTTGCGGGACTACGTTTGAGACGGTGGCTCATGGGTCAATCGAGTAGTACGTATCTGATGTGTGACCTCTTTCACAGGGTGGGAGAGACTGAGGAGCTCGTGGTGGAGAATTGGGTTTGCTTATTAAGGCTATCTAGTCTAGTATACCTCATGTGGAGTCCTTGGTGTGTTTCCTGCTTGGTATCCCCAGATTCAGGCATCGCCCTGGTTGGCGCTCCATGGTGGGTGGGGAACACGTGGGGTGAATTCGTATTTTATAATTATTATGTCTTCCCTAAACGTTTCGTCTAGTGTCTCTAATGTAACTATCCGGTCCTCAGCCGACTTCAGGTGCTGATAAAAAGAGGAAGCTGGAGATTTTGTCGGACCCACTTGATAATGGAGGCCAGCTAGCCGGCTTTCATTATTCTCTCAACTAAGCGTGAACAAAAGCCGGCCTTTAAAATTCGTCCTTTTCTGCCAATAAAGGCTTTACAAGATTCAGCAGGTACTTTAAAAAGCGATCCGGAAGCATTCTTATTGAATGTTTCCGGAAACAATCTGAAAATTTATTATCATTAAATAAAATGTCCGATAGATCTGTTTTTACCTTCCCACACAATTCCCTGAACAGCTGTCAGGGAATGATACGTGAAAGGGATGGGATATTATTGACTTATCAAGAGAAGAAATCTGTACAGAATTTAATCCACATGGTGTTGCCAGAGAAAAGCACTTCACAACCAAAAAAGCTGGCAACATCCTCAAATTAAATACATACGTTTCACCCTTTAATAGTACTCTGCGTATATCTACATTGGCCGGTAAAAGCGTTAATAAGGATTTACATATCCCTAATCCAACATGTTGTTTCACTGGCCAAAAATGTGGTCACGACAAGAGCTTTTTATGCCCGTGGTATGCACGGCCAGCCAAATGACGACGGGTTATTGGAAATATTCTTCTATTTCTACCGGTAAATAAATGTCGTATGCAAGAAGGTATATCTGTGATATTTTGATACATTGTGTTTTTCTGAAATGTAGTCAGCATTTGCCGGCAAGTTTAAAAGGAAAATTCCAACGTGGAATATTAGGTGTCGATATGGTTGTATGTAAATCATTCAAAGGAGAATGAAAGTAATCGTGTGCTCTTTGGGTTCTGTAGAAAATCTCAGTCTTGAATGAGGACGTGGGATAGAGGTCAAGCCGCCTTCGAGAGCAGACTGTTTTTAAAGAGACAATCTAGCTTTTTATTATAGCCAGCCGTCTCATAAACCATCCTTATCAGCTTGTAAGCGTTCTTTATGAGCATCATTGACTTGACAGGGCTCTTAACTCATCTCTGGTTAGGAGCAGTGGATATATATGCGGTTGAGCTAGACAAAGTTAGGATGCCATCGCAGACTGACCGCACACCACTTCAAACAATTTCCTGACGTAAGCTTTGCGGAAACATCGCAAAATACTTTAATTTTGCGGCTTCTTGCATCCATATTGAGATATTGTTTCACAGATATCAGTCAAATTCAATCAGGTAAAGACGGTCCAGTGACCGGGTCATCAAGCCGTTTTATGAAGAAGAGTAGTCACATGTAATGGTCATAATGAAAAGTCAGTGTTCGATAATCCGCGAGGAACTAGACCTAGAACCGTTTCGGAGACGCCAATATTTAATATGCTTCCCAGAAGGTCATGGGGCGGCCTTTTAGTGATACGCCAGGAACCCAATTCCATTTTTGCCAGCATCAAATTGACCAGTGGTCTGAGGAATTCAGTGTTCGTTTTTGCTGTACATTTTGTTACACCGAAACGTAACCTGAACTATCATTAACGTTACTGCCTTTAATTGTCCTAAAGGTGTGTTTTTAGTTTTTGAAGATCTCCCCAGAAAAGGCCAGCATCTATGGGCGCCGATCCTGGTAGCCCACTCACCTGATATTTACGTCTGGCGCCATGTCTGGCTCCAGCTAACCTCTTAGCCATGCTGTAAGGTCAAAACGTCGAAACAGACATGCGTAAGCCAGCCGTCAACCAACATGGCCGTTCCAGATCTATGATCGCAAAGTCAATTCAAACAACAACGTCTGACACAGCCTGCCAAAGAACTAAGCCAATACGGTACGCAACTAGGACGAAATCATGGAAAGAGAAGCAGTCAACAGTTTTCAGTTATGTTAAAAAGGCTTAAGGTATATTCTAGACGAGTGAGTCAGCAATATAGCGAATGAGTCAAAGTGAATGAGGACGATCGTGAAGAAACGTCGAGAGAGGCTGGTTCTCAGCGGCTGCATGGGGAATTATATTCCGAAACTGACGCCACCCTGTTGTGAGCCTCTCGACGGGTTTCATCATCTTTCTCATTCACTAAACGCTATATTGATCACAAATTCGCCTAGAACAAACCTTGTATCTGTCCAACGTCACTAAAAATTGTTGACTGCTTTTTTTTCGAAGATTCCGTCCTTTTTTGCAAATTGGTCTTGCGATTATTGACCTGGACCCTGCATCTTGGTTGAGAGCTGGACAAGATTTTGTCAGTGTTGTAGTGATGTTCTCCAAGCAGACGCTGACAGCCAGCCTCTCAGGAATACTCAAAATGCTGTGTTGTCATGGCACTTAACATACACTAATATGAAAACACAGGTCCCCTGTGTATATTGTTTAATAAGTCTCTCAGCCGGATTCACACCCACATACATCACACTGTGGCAGACATAGCCCATTCGTTGTATTCTCAAAAGAGTACGTAGTAAAAAGGTATATGGTGAAAAGAACCCAGTTTCTCCATTAGAAATCATTTAAGTGATTTTGAGTGAAATTTGACATGTAAAAGCGGAAAGAAATATACTCAAAGCACACAGCGGAGTCATATATTTCTATTACAGATTCTGGATCTATGTCCTGGTCTGCATGGTCAATATTTTAATCTCCTTTTGCACGCCAGCCCCAATCCTTAGTGTAGTCCAAGTACAGGCCAACCAGGTGTAGTTAAGTACATGAAAACGAATACAGTAAGATCTATTGATGGAGGGATCTGTCGGCCATACAGAGACATCATTTATTATGTGTTCAAAATCATGTTTCAACCAGAGAGAATACGGAGTCGGTATAGACGGTATATTATGATTTTCCATAAACACTCTGTTGATTTATTCATGCATTTGATTCTTGTTTAACTAAAAATGTTTTACTACGTCCCTCTCCACCTTTCCTAACACTACGGGGTAGAGCTACATAAAGTTATATTTGATTTTCTTGGAATAGTGCCAGAGTTGTGCCAACTCGCACGTCGGGCGCTTTTGTCACGTCTCCTGTGAAAGTACAGACCAACATAAATATGCGCATTACATTTTTGGTGGCCTCACATTCACTCCTTAGGAGATTGCCAGATCATCGCTTAATGTTAAAACGAAACCAACTAATAACGGCGACCGCGCTCCTTATGTAAGCAATAACTAGTGGCTTTCGTAACATTTAGACCGGTTAATAATTTTGCAGAAATGAATTAGTAACTTTTGACCACACAAGTGGACCAGTGCAATATTGCAACAGTTGTAGGCTTCAAAATGAAGTACGTTAGGGTGGCTTCGTTGGGATCTCACCACACACAGGAGGCGATATTGATTACACTAACCAGGACCATCGTGGCCGATAGGTTTCGTTTTAACATAGGGCGATGATCTTCGAGGCCGGAAATCTCATAAAGAAATGAGCTAAGCCAGGACTCTGGCACTACTTCAATAAAATCAAATAGAATGTTGTGATATAGTTACACTAGCCGTAGTGTTAGTGAATGTGTACACGAGCACGTGGAGCTAAGGGTAGGGACAGTTCCGGGACAACCACCTGTTACCAACTTGTCTTTGATGTTGGCAGGCGTGATATCCACATTCTGATAAGGCTAATATTCACGTTTTGATCAGGGGTATTAATGGAAAGTTTATGTCTGTTCCATTACTAGAGGGTACCCTCACTTCTGAGTTGGTTACTGGTTTAATAACTGTAGAGGTTGTTCATAATTTGCCTACGGAAGGTATTTCCTTTTCGCCGGATCATCACTTAGCAGGAGAAAAAGTTAAGGCGTGTCCTTATATCTGTAGTGTTTCGGTTGTGGACGGAAATACAGAGGACCTGCAGGATTAGTTTTCAGGTATATTTTCCTCTTGTGTGATCACCAGGTAACAGAGCTATTTAGATGGAAGACAATTCTTTGTTACCATGGAGCATTCAGCGGGTATGTTAATTTGGCTGAAACTTTCATGAATATTTGTCTGATCTGATGTGCTTAAGCAACAGCAGTCAGATCCTGAATCAAGGGAATTCAGTAAGTCTGCTTTATCTGTGGAGGGAATAGCTGATGAATCTGTTGGTTGTTACATGGAGGATAAGCCGTTGGGAAGAAAGTATGGACCTCCTCATGTATTAGTCAACGATAATTGGACAACTTTTAAATCAAGTTGTCTTACCTCCAAGTTATAGACAGGAAATCACTGACCTAAGATTCATAAGGATGCGGTTAATTTCTGTAAGACATGTCACACCTGTCAGCTGGTAGGAAAACCACAGCATAGTGTAAGGCAAGCACCTTTAATTCCAATTCCTTGTTTCGGTGAACCTTTCAGTAAGGTATTTATTGATTGCGTTGGTCAAATACCTACAACTAAGTGAGACACCAGGTATGGTTTACCCAAGAAAATACAATCTGACAAGGGGTAGAATTTTTTATGTCAGACTTACTTCAGGAACCTATGTATCTAAGTACCTTAAATCCACGGCTTATCACCTTCAATCTGAAGGCGCTTTGGAAAGATACCACAAAACCATGAATAGTGCTCTACGAGCATATTGTATGGAATACTCTGAAGATTGGGACAAAGGGATTCCATTTGTATTGTTTGCCACTAGGGATACTCCCAATGAGTCCAGTGATCTTAGTCCATTTGAGTTGTATGGTTATCAAGTTCTAGTTTTGTTACCCCTACCTCAGGAACCGCGGAAGGATACGTTTAGTGGAACATATCAGGTGGTAAAGAAAGGTAACGATGTAAGCTACCTTAATAGCACACCTGATAATAGGAAAACTGAGTAGGTCACATTAATATGCTCAAGAAGTACAATTCCCGTGACGCAAGTCAGTCAGTAGCCGTGGCTAGCACAGCAGTACATCATGTAGAGGAAAGTGGTAAGCTGTCCACTACATGTACTGAGTCCAAAGAGCCAGGTAGCATTCATGTTAACTTGTTAAATCCTAAGATGGATAACTCAGATGTGTTGAGCTATTTAGATGAAATGTTAAGTCATCTTGCTTAAAGTAAGAGAGAAGATATTTGTAAGCTGCTCAAGACTTATCCTAAAAAACGTTCGGATATATTAGGTTGTTAATGCTGCAGTACATGATGTAGATGGAGGAGGGGCTGTATCTATCAAACAGCGCTCCTACAGAATTAACCCTACAAAGTTAAAGCTCGTTAACCAAGAAATACAGTACATGTGAGACAACGGGATTATAGAGCCTAGCCAAAGTGACCTGTGTTCACCAAGTGTAGTTATCCCTAAGCCCGATGGTTCTATACACGTGTGTGGATTACAGAAAGATCAATGCTGTAACCGAAACGGATTTTTATCCTATTTCTCGTACTAAAGATCGCTTTGATAGAGTCGGAAATGCCAAGTTTGCATGATCAGATAGTTGTCAGTCAGCTCTTGACAAGTTAAAGGGCATTCTATCTAACCCTCCTATTTCGACAGCTCCAAATTTTATCCGTCCTTTTAAGATGGCAGTGGACGATAGTGGCATCTGAGTAGGAGCTGTTTAGCTCCCTGAAGAAAAGGATATGATAGAACAGCCTGTGAGCTACTTCTGTAGAAAGTTAAATAAACTTCAAAAGAATTATTCCACCATAGAGAGGGAGACATTAGGCCTTGTGTTGGCTGTACAGCACTTCGAGGTGTATTTGACCAGTTGTTCTGGTAATGTCAATGTGTATACTGATCACAGCCCTTTGGTGTTCTTAGAGAAGGTTAACAACAAAAATCACTATTACGATGGTGTTTGAACTTACAGCCTTATGCTGTGGAAATTGTACATATTGCTGGTGAGGATAACATTGTGGTAGAGCTTGATTGACATATATGCATGTATGTTTCTTTGTATATGTACATATATCTCTTGTAACATCATTTTGTCATTTTTGTATGTATGTGCTATATTCTGTGATTGTAAAGATCACCGTACTTATGCAAAGCTACCTTTTCTTAGGGCGGGGCGTTGGGAGAGGAAGTGTTACGAACTCCGTCCTTAAATATTGTATTATATTTTTTATTTGTTCTGGAGTCAGTGTCTGACCTACATTTTTCCTTTTGTGTACGTTATAGCCTGCGCTGTAATTCCATCGACCCTTCTCGAGGCATCGGTGTTTATCTGTTCAGTGTCATTGTATATAGCGAATAAATTCTGGAACTATGTATTGCCGTTGTAAGCCATCCAGAGTTTTATTTACGTTAGTCTATAAATATGAGCGGTGAAGATGTAAAGTTAGAAGTCATTTCTTCAAGTCCACTTGAGAGTCATATTTACTGCCAAGGATTCTACCGGGTTTGGAACTATCGGTTGTCATGCCATCATTCATCATATGTACTCCATTTTCTGCACAGAGCCCGTTGTGATTTTTTCACCACTTGCTATATTTTTTGAGAGTTATTTTGGAGCTCATTTTGGAGCTCATTTATTGCCTCTTTGTGCGATTATGTACATTTTATCCCAGTTCACCCTGAAAGTAACTTTGTGTGTATCTCCGAGGAATGAAACATACATCGCCAGCTCGGTATCACGAACGCTACTGTCAACCTGTCCGGCCTGAGACGTTACACCTTCACAGGCAGTTTGGGAAATAAACCATCTTCAGGGTGCCGTGTCCACTTCAGCTTGTCTTCATGTCATCCATCGATTGGGGAATTCCTCTTGACTATGGATTCTATATTTACGTGGACATACTTGCCTTTGGAAGCCGGAATATTCCATCCGGATTTAGACGCTGTCATCAGTGAGATATTATATATTTTGTAATTATTTGTATTGTGTTGGTATATTATTGTCAGCTGTATTATTTGTCTACTTTGTTAAAATATATGTACTGAACTTATTCAAGCGTCTTGGTGTTTGTTTGATCTTGTGTAAGGCCTATCGCCCAAAGTGCCACCCGACGGATATACCGTTTGGATATTTGGATAAACTAGTGGATAAAGCCTATTCCTGATTCCGGATTAATTCGATGTTAGGAAAGTATTAATTGGTTAGATAGATGAAAGTGGAATCCGTCGTCATTCACGGTACGATTATGACGGGCCATCTGTTTGGGTGCAGGACAGGTAATTACGGACTATGACAATCATGCCGGGAGTACCCCAGATCTCTTTGATATTGACAGATTGTTTCGTTCACGCAATCAGATTGAAGCATATCGTTTTCAATTTTTTTCTTTGTAGTTGTAATGGTGTGTAAGATTTTATTATGTACCAGGGGGATTGAAAATCGACCATTACTTCCTGGTTCGAAATGTCGTTGCCTAGTTTGTTAATTAGCGTGTTATGCCGAAATCTGAGTATTTTTGTAGGGAATGAAAATGACCAAATAGGATGTAATTGTCTGTCTCTAAGACACTGCGTAATGTTGTAGAGTATAGTGGTGGATACAAGTACATAGTATGCCATGGAAACTTTCCCACGACAAGGGGAAATACTCGCTCTCAAAATATGACAATATATAGGTTAAGCGAGTTCTATATCTCGTCAGGGAACAGTTTCCAGTAATGCTGTCAATTCCGTATGTGAACAAGACTTAAAACACAAACTCGCTGCTCTGGAAGAACTGCTTAGTGGTTACAGACACTGATGTTTTGAGTAGAGAAATTTTCCAGGCGATGGTTTTCTATGTCTACCATTTCTACTGCAGCAAGTGTTAGTGTTGGTTCTTCCAATACAAGGTGACCTTACGGATGAATCTTCTTCCCATAAGCTGACTTAAATCGTGCAAGCTTTGTTAAACTTTGGGAATTGAAATTTACTACATCGTTACTGAGAAGTGTAACAAGATTTTTCCCGGAAACTTCAAGCTTTATTAATCTCTTCCAGTTGATATTTAGTGCAGTATTAACGGCAAGTGGAAGGTGATTTTTTTAGGCAAGAACTAATTTCTTCCAGGCACGGTAGCTCCACTGCCACTTGAGTGGTTTAGGTCTAACCTAAAGTGAATGATTGGAGCGATAAAATGAATCGGTGCATCTGTTATTGACAAATGAATGCACCGGCAAATTAATGCAACAATAAATTAATGTACCAGCGATGGCTGTAGTTTTCGAAGTGGTAATGATCGACCGTTCAAGAAAATCTCAATAAGAAATACTCATTGCAAATACCAATGATGAAAAATGGAGAAACGAAAACGACGTGGTACATGTGGCTCTAGTTAGTAACGAGAGTAAGGACGTCCATCCATGGTTTCACAGTGGCATAGGTTCGATTCAGCTCCAATAGCTACCATTTTGAAACACGAACAATCTACTAACGTACATTTGTACTATGGTTTTCTTTTGGTGCATCTTACGTGTAATTGTTGGATGTGTCACATTTTAAACCTCTAATTTGAAAATCTCACTTTCTATACAATACCATAGTACAATTTAAAACTAATTTAAACTGCTTACATGACAAAAGATTTGAATTCTGTCGTGTTTGAATGGTCTGCGAATCGGTGCAAGTATTATTATAGCTGTGTAGTGCCGTGATTGTAACGGCGATATCTCATAAATCGGGCTTTCTTGATATTCCTCTTCGACTAAAACAGCTGCGGCTCGTCTCTTTCTTCACTTATATCAGCTGACTTTTTTATTGGCAGAGCGTTTGAAAACAGTAATTAAGGTTGAAGAATTTCAGTTTGCGTTATGAGTAAAAGTAAAAGTAGGTGATGAATATACCTGAGGAATATTGGAACGAAGTCAGTATACGGGGTTTTAATGCTGGATATTGGTTTATCAAGGGCATATTTAGCGCCCTTACCTACGACTGTGTATACAACAGAATATACAGTCCAATATTACAATATTTATTAATTTGCTTCTTAAACAGATTCTTATATGTATTATTCTTTACGACCAAAAGCATAAAAGCGAGTCACTGCATGTACCTGCCCTCTGGGCATATCCAGATGAAACATTATGATAAGGTCAGATTGACTGGAGCTAGACACGATTTTATTCATATCGAAGCCCTTTGTACATTGAATTTAGGCATTTCATACAGGTACAAATGACAATTCCCATTAATGTATCAGCCCTGAAAATTTAGTTTGTCCATCAGTTTTCACTGGTTCAGTACAAATGTTACTCTCTGGGTCTAAGTGAAACTTCCGGAAAGGACATGAAAAACACATATAATCCGATGTCCTGGTCTCAAGGTACTACTGTATATCTGGAATAAGGCCGAAGAAACAAAGAATTCATGAGAAGCTACAGCAAAATAAAAAATCAATTGTTACTGAGAATGAGATCTGAACAGAAACTTTTACCGGCTTAGGCAAATTATATACAAATGTATAATGACTACACAGCTCTGTTAATGACGCCATAGCTTAAATGTGTCACCTGCTTCCCAGGTACAGTATAATAGAAAGTGGTAATCTCAATAAGATTTGTCTTAGACAAATTATATACAAATGTATAATGACTACACAGCTCTGTTAATGAGGCCATAGCTTAAATGTGTCACCTGCTTCACAGGTACAGTATAATAGAAAGTGGTAATGATCGATCGTTCAAGAAAATCTCAATAAGATTTGCCTTAGACAAATTATATACAAATGTATAATGACTACACAGCTCTGTTAATGACGCCATAGCTTAAATGTGTCACCTGCTTCACAGGTACAGTATAATAGAAAGTGGTAATCTCAATAAGATTTGTCTTAGACAAATTATATACAAATGTATAATGACTACACAGCTCTGTTAATGACGCCATAGCTTAAATGTGTCACCTGCTTCACAGGTACAGTATAATAGAAATGACTGTAAACCTGATATGATATTAACTTAACCTGGCCGACAAGAAAATGTAATCTGTTTCATTACTGATTACCTACATTAAATGAAACAACGATAAACTTTGGGCGTGTAGGTACTATAATTGCCCTGCATACAGGTAGAGATAGTGAGGAACCTAAGGGGGAATGTCGATCCAAAAGTCTCAAGTTTTGTAAGCTATGTGTCAACCACAATAAAATCTATACAGACCTGTATACAATGAAGTTAAATAGGAGGCAATACGCATTACAAGCATGAGCTTAGGCTGACAAGCAATACATCTGGTCGGATACCAGAAATGGACGACTCTTCAAAGTTGTATTTGACAAAAAAAAAATGGACAGAAGGACAGTTTCTCACGTCCCGTCACTTCATTGGAAAAACTTCAGTGTAAACAAATCGCCTGATGGTATAGGAAGAAGACCTTTCCATTGATAAGATGCATTTCCCACGACAAAGAATACGTGGCGTATGTCTTACCAGTTCCCTGGAGAACTGTTTCAGGCCCTACACGTGGTGTTTGCGATAGGTGGTCCAGAATATGTCATGAATTCAGTGTAAGTTGTCACGTTGGTAGCAGCAGATGTATATTAATCAATACCAACAGAAACAGGAGACTGCTACCAACGTGACAACTTAAAATGCCTTCAATGAAACCCGTTGGTAACGAATTTATTGTCATTCTCACATAGCTGTACATAAGGTGGCTCCAGCAGTCGGTTAAGACATTTCCCAAGACTGTCGTTTAATGAGCTCTGCTAATTCTCTGCCCTCAATGCTCAGTGAACAAGGTGGTCAGGTTCAGTTGATGACTCCGCTTATACAGCACACCTGCGGGTCTCAAACTTCTGATAAACCCGAGCTTACCGCTCATTGTTCTCGGTGTGCCGGAAGTTGGAAATTAAAGGTTCTTGTCGAATGGAGCTAGTTTTGGATGTCAGGGCACACCATATATTTTTGCAAGGAGCTTTTGCAAAGAGCTCAGTTAAATGTATTTTTAACTCACATCATTTAAAACAAATCGTTTAATATTGACTTCAGATCCTTACCGAAGATTCTGAGCCTAACTAATCGAAAATGATTCGCTGTATACTGACAATCAGAGCAAAGCCTGGTTTAGCCCAGACACGTAATCCCCCGAGCGGGACATAAGAATGTTGTAGGAATATTTTGTGCGATACCATTCCGTTGATGTCGTATTCCGTCTCAGGCAATCTGCATAAGTTTATTCAGAATTAAAGATAACGAAAACGGCAGCAATAATAACACCGACGACAATGACACTGACAGTTATAACGATGATTTGATGATAAAGTTGATGTTTATAGTGATGCTCTGATTCATCTGTTACTTACCATCCAATCAAATGCACGCGAACGTGAATAGATTAAGACAATGTCGTGTGTAAAACAACAGAGAACAACTTATTCCTCGCTTGGCGTTCAGCATGAAGGGGATAGTACAACGACTGGTTGGCCCATATGAATATAATGGCTCGGGCGGAGCGCATCACTTGCCTTCGGTAAGCCGTTTCAATGAAGCAACACTAGTTAAAAGAGCGGTGGAACTCCGTCCTGCAACAAGGAGGCACATTACATGCACTCTAAGGATTCCTTCATCGTCACATGAGTGAAAAATTGTTGAGTACGACGTTAAACCCCAAGCATTCACTCACTCACTCTCTGAACTCAAAAAAGCGCTGACATAATTTAGTATTGGTTTAGGCTTGTAAAACGCCGTAATTTTATTTACAACGTCTTTGTTTGTTGCTGATTATGTCAGCTTTGATAGTCACGTTTAAAAGAAGATTTCAACTTGAAATTTATGCGTATTCATATTGCATGTCATGATATACTAGTATATCTTTCGAAGACAATTAAAGGCCGTTAGGTACTCATATGAAAACGTGCTGTTTTTGTTTTCCTTTTTCTTTCAATTTTGAATCATTTCATTCATTGCATCAAGGGAACAGAATATGTAGAAAACAAAACACGTCACAATGATTAGGTACACGATAAATCAACTGCTGGGTAGAAAATTATTATAAGCATACTGTTCACCAATTTTCCCTGATTTATTAAAACAGTCAAGTAAAAATAAGGGATTGAGTCAGAGTAGCAAAAGTATGAAAAAGTATGAATTAACTTTGTTTCCATTTTTCTGTGTGTATTAAATAAAATGACAACCGTACGTTTTGAGTAATTCTAGAAAAGCGACACCTAATATATGGCAATTAGCGTCAATGCATTTTTAATTAAGTATGCTCAAGCCATGGTACTAGGAGTCACTTAGATTCCTGTTTTCAGGCATTTACATGAACGGTTAGAAATGAACCCTAAATGAGATAAATAGATGAGTAGCCGATCTTTACGAAGAGTGTCAGACACGTTGCCAATACTTTTTGTATTTTGTAAATAGCAATAATCTGCACATGCTGGACCGAAAAATGTTCTAAACAAACTGATAATAGTTGACAGGATGTCATAGTATGTCATTAATTTTTTACGTAATTCTGGGGGTTGTATAATTTACTATTATTTAATCACTTACATGAACAGTTAGATAAAAACCCTAGCTGCCGAAAATTGACAAGAGACCATATTTTACCAGTAATGTTTGACCGCTTGCCAGCTATCACACAGTCGGCGCTGCTCCAAATAAACAGCATCAACAATTAAACCGATATAAAGTCAACCAAAGTAACCGAAACCAGTACACAGAGAATCAGAGTCTTACATGAGTTTACCATACCAACGGATCTGTAGAGTACAAACCTGAAAACGAGATTAGATAGTTTACGCAAACGCGGATTGTCTGTAGCAGTGGCATGTTGTACCTCACTACAACATGGCCACTCTGCACTGGACAATATTACATATTCCCTTTGACAAGTATAGTTAATTCCTCGGAGACACTCCTTTAAAAATAAATAGTCTATCACTTCTTGTATCAATATCAATCTTTCTACTTTACAAACACGCCGCAGGTTTCATATTAAGTCAGAACTGGGACAAAGTATGATTGATCGGGCAGACGTCCTCGCTACAACGTAATCCTTAAATTTGTGTGAATCAAAATCAATTTTCCGGTTGTTAGCATCGGTTCACGTTAAAAATGGCTTGTCTGTGTATTGTTTTTTGTTCATCATAACAAATCGTTTAGTATACATATAAAACAAATAACATTGTACAATCATTACAGATATTAAGTAAGATGGCGTCATTATTCCTGATGGTAGGATGGTTTCATTCAAATTGATGACTTCCAAAGAGTGCCGACTAGACAGGCTAGAGAACAGTTTAGATGTACACTTTTCGCAAGCGTTCAGGTACATGTACATACGTGATTTTCTCTACATTATTTCATGTACTGTGGAGCGCATGAAGAATGTTGCAGAATGGCACAGTTTAAGAACATTAATCTCACATTTTTATATAGCGCTTTGAATATTTCATTCAACACAGGAATAAATGTATCCTTTCTTTTAAACCATACTCAGTTTCATGTCCTTGTTGTGGTTCTCATATCTCACGTCTGAACAGATGCTGCAGCAAGTTTGATCTCACTACGTGATGACTGGCCAGAACGGCGCAATGACAAAGAAGAGCCTCACCAATGCAGCCGCTATGGGGCATCCTCTCCGGCCGTGCGTGTGAAGGTCTTCCTGCAGCCTGCGGATGGTCGTGGCTTTCCACCGGGCTCTGTCGGATTTGTCTCACCATAATGCTGGCTGCTGGCGTGTAAGTGAAATTCTTGACTTCGGCGTAAAACATCAATCAAATAAATAAATAAATAAACTTGGCAAGTGCCCCTTTGCCAACTGTCAATCTGTTATTGAACATGTGGATTAGCTCAGAAATTGTAGATTTTTTTTTATTATTATTGGAAAAAAGGCATTTTAAAGCTGATAAGTTTAAGATAAGTTGGTCTTAATTTATGAATGTATGTGTGTATATGTATGAGTGATATATGAGTGTCATCGTATATCAGCTTTTTACGTCACCAACGTATGGTATTCTTCATCGTTCATTTCAGCAGAAGAAGACGATGACTGTGAGAGGTTATTAGTTCTCGCTAGATATTTCATTTGCTACCTCCTCTGTTACGTTTTAAAAGTATATAAACTGTATACATTTAAACGCCATGTGTATGTATGACCGATTTCATTCCCTTCACCTTTGCTACTTAAATAAAACCCTAGATGATCATATGGGGATAAGTGTGACAACAAAAAAAATGTTATTTCACTGAAACCTAATAATGTACTGACATGTGACTGTTGTTGTTGCCATTAAAAGAAATCGGGAAGAGCAGCTGATAAAATGTTTGTATTTGAAGTGACTTGGGGTAAAAGGGATGCCTTTTAGTGTAAAATACTCACTAGGAAGGAATAAAAGATACCGAGGTTTGGCACAAAATTATTTGAAATCCCTCTCTTTTCTTGTATATTTATACGATGACGAGCATGAGGCGAACGAGTGTGAACTGCTGTAAAGGATTGGTTGGGGCAACCATGAGGAGCCCTAAGAAAACGGGTGCTTTTTTCTTACTTGCCACAGGGTTATTGTCCGTCTGCAGTTTTGTAATGCAATTATTGTAGCGAGTGCAGCCAATACCAAATCCATTCCAAAATAATGTCTCCATAGATTTTGACGAAAAATCCCAAAATGTTGTGTTGAAAGTCTTACATGTCAGCAAAAGTCTCTTGAGCAAAAGCTTAGAAAATCCCCTGTTCTTTTTTGCTTTAACCCGTATACATCGAACTAAAAATAAAAAATGGTCGACCTTGAGGCAAAATGTACATATAGTGTGAGGATTAGCCTTCACGCTACAGCGATGCACGTAAGTTCACGGTATAGAGCAGCATCTTTTAGTACTCAACACGTTAGGCCGACTACATGTGGTGGGGGTGTTAGGGCTTAGGGCGTGTATTTACAGGGGTTTATTATCACTGATAATCCAACACCATAGCGTAAAGAGAAACCACAAAATTTACTGTGATATGATTATTGTTTATTTTTTTATTTATTTATTTATTTATTTTTTTTGCATATTTGGAAAATGAAGCCGATTTTTGGAATACAACACAGGCAGGGTTCTCCGCTGGATAAGGTCAGAAAGGCATTGTTTACTTCTTGCACTCTGGTCTCTTCCACTTGGAAACCTAACCACCGCCGTATAACGAAACAGTGGTTGTACTAGAGTTTCCTGATATATTTTTTAAACCTAGGAATGTTACACACACTGTTTCACTCTAAGTAAACTTTAACATCCATAACAGTTTGTCAAAATTGCCATGTACTAAAAATAAGACAAGATTCTTCCGCATCTCTTTCACACAAGTCTTGTCTGTATCACCGTCTTCCAGTTCATATTTGATTTCCGGTCTGGCGCCTTGGCTGGAGGACACAAACGCCCTGAGCACTTTGTATGGACACAGACCCCCATTACAACTTCCGTTTTTCGGTAGGGTTGTAGTTCTGTCTATTTTAGGGTGTAAAGTCTTTTTTGCTGCCAGCCTGCCATTTTTGGTGTACAGGTGCATGATTGACATCAAAATGATGGAAATTGCCTAAGCTTTGGGCAGGTATGAGTTTTAATGATGAAAGTTTGAAATTCTGGGCGAGAGGACACAAGGAGACAGGTTGTGATGAGGCTGCGACTGACGTCCTCTTGGCGTTGCTAGGCACCCTTCCCAGCTGCCGGCATAGAAAAGTCCAGATTCTGACGGTCAACTTTTGTTAAGATTTTTATGGCTTCTTTCTCACAGGCTGGGTCAGGCATGCACCAAAGCTTATTGGCCACGGAATGTTTGAGACTGAGCTACAGCGCTAAACATTAACATTGTCCCTTATGGAAAACTAATGGGGGTCTGCGGCCGTATGAAGTAAAATGTCAGGCTATGGGATTGAGGGTTAAAAATAATCTTTAGTCTCTTGTGATGCAGAACTGTTGTACGATAGGGATATGCCTTTGTATGGTATGTACATATTATCAGTGAAACCCGTCCATCGTGTTTGACAAAGTTCTTCAGTCACTTGCTAAGGCGCAATGGTTTTCCTGGGGCTCCACCTGTAAGTGGAATGTCGTCCAATAAGTAAAATATCTTTGGGTACTAACTTAAACACCAATCAATTCAATAAATTAACTAACACTGGCCACTACTAAACTTTAATACTTGTCCATGGTACTCCGTAATGTTTCATGTACCGAAATAATGTTCGATAGAGTACAAGTAATGACGTCATAAATGTGTCCACTGATACTTGCATAAGTGGATGTTCCTCGTTACAATCGAACACTAATCAAGCCTCAATTAAAACTACATCTATGATGGAAATTAAACACAGGTATGTTGTAATGCGAGAAAAAGGATGACTTAGCAATGAGATCGTTTTTCAGTTCAGAATTCGCCCACATAATAATTTGGCTACGTCGAAAACATGAGCGCCTTCGTTTTTTTATGGGATTTCCGCAAATACGCGGAAAGAGAAGGTAGTTTGTTTATTCGGCTCTGATCCTCCATGAGCCACCTGTGGCTGTAGGTTCTAAAGTGGCACACCCAAGGCTTTGTGTTTTCTGGGTTTTTTTTCTGTTTGCAGTCATTATATCTAATGATGGTTACCACTGTGATGGAAAATCATCAACATGCCAGAATGACAGGTTTCCAGTGCAATCTCTTCATCAGTTAGCAGCTGTGTATGAGACAGACGCACTTTCTGTTGATGTCATGGTTTGAGGATGGCTAACACAGGATGGTTACAACTTCTGGTTTGATTACTGCTCTCCTAAGGCTCTGGTATCGGACTTTCTCTTCAAGGTTTCTAAAATACCTCCCGGAAAATAATCATTCTTGTGTGCCGAACTGAACCTGAGCAGCAAAACATACCTTCGTTCCTTAACAATTATTGCCGAACATTTTTACGATATATTCACCCACATTGATCTTCATAAAAGATACATGGGTTTAGAGGTCAAACTCTAAAGCACTTTGTGGTTAAATGGGCTGTTTCAAATGAACATAGAATGTTACGTACTAATTTCCGATTCAAATATAGAGTGGAAATTGAAAGGCATGTTTGTGGCATTGCTTCATTACAGTGGGATATAAAACTATAATTGCGAGTGTTTATTGATGGGATCGTTACGCTGAAGCGGAAAAGATTCAATTGTTAGGAAGGACGTCGAGGTATTATTATAAATATATTGTATATTATTTATATATGATTATCTGAGCATTTCTCGTCTCATATGTTGATCACATCTTGACGAACCCGAAGGCAGTATATTTGGCTCGAGAGGTGGGGGTAAGGGGTGGGCGGGGTTGTCGGTTTTGAACTCCGTGGCCGAGGTGGTTGGCACACTAGTGCGGCGCAATGACCCAAAACTTCTGACCAGTGTGGTCGCATTGAGTTCAAGTTCGATCAATTAGTTTATGGGGTCAGAGGATAAATGTCAAACTTCTTGGTCCAAGGGAGTGAAGAAAAGCAAAGGCTGTAAATAGTAAGCCCTGTAAAGTGTTATCATTGAACTATACTGGCAACATGTTTGGTTTAACCTGGCCTTGTTTTTGTTTTGAGCTCAGTGTTTCCGACTCAAAGTGGCAACAAAGAGAGACTGTGGAATCTGTGTTTGATTTGTTTTCCTGTTTGATGAACCATACGCTTAAAGTTTCTATATGTTACAAAAAGGAAAGCACAACCTGTACCTCAACTGATACAAAGTTTATCAGCGACACATACAATGGAAGAAATAGTGTAAACCGTAAAACGTGGTGACCGGATATTAGGTAAACCTTACAAGTAACGATACTTTCCTCATGGCCACAGAGTTTGATCATTTCTGGCTTTTTCACTTGTGTGGCTACACAATCAGTTCACATCATTCCAGATCACACATTACCAATGAATTCAAAGCATTAAAAAAAAACAGCAGTAACGGTTATTACAAGTAATTGTTGACGTATTATTGTTTTTCATGACGTTTAGATATTGTTTTGTTTTACCAATAGACTTTAAATCATTAAATCATTTAACAGCTTAAAAATGAGTTAGCCCAATTTTGCGAATGTGACAACATTATTGTTTGGCAGTTTGCGATGCCACCGTGGCAGATTCAACAAACGTTGTGATTGTTTTTAGTCTGTTTTCATGAAACCCCGTTTTCATGGACATAGAGATGTGTATACAGCCAGACGTCTATAGGCGCTGTAGCAACTGTCATTGTACTATGTTCTTTATGTCGTGTTTAATAATCCATCAAACCGCACAAAGATTGTACACCACCCCAAGGTTCCCTGATCGCAAGCATATTTAATCCTTCTCTACACCATATATAGTTACAAGTTCAGTGTATCAGTGGTTTGAAAACAACAAGGATCAAATTCCGTGGCGTCGAGATGATAACTGGTAAACTTTTGTGAAAAAAATAGACAAGTGCAAATAAAAGCAACCGCAAAACGTTATCCACGAACTATATTGACAACATGTTTTATGTAACCTGGTTTTGTTTTTGTATAAAACTTAGAGTTTCCGTCGAGATTGTTTTGCCATGGAAAGAAATATAAGCTTTGGGTTTCTATGTGAATGTTTAGAACTTGACGTTGAAGAAAAGAGGACTACTGATATTGTAACTGATAGTTTTTTTTATTTAAACGCCACAGTTAGTTTCCGGATATAAGGTGAACTGTGCATAATAAAAATATTACCTTCATCGCCAGAGAGGTGACTGTGTTCATTTTTCCTTGGACATGGCAACAAATGGAGGAGAATGCATGTAAAAGCTGATAGTTGGCTGGCATATTACCAACCCACAGAGAACAATAACAGCAACAAAACCGGTAATGCCAGAAGCAACTGTCAGAAAATCAGTCAGGGTTTGTTGATGTTCGTTGAGTACATGTGATGGGTCCTATCACACCACAGCTAACTTGTTTTAACGGGTACAATATGCTCTAAAAACAATTCGAAAACTACGTCTCAGAGTTAGAGTCTTAAGCACTAGGAATACACATCTTCCAGAAACAAAGAAAACATAATACATTGACGGAGGCCTAAATCCAACAGGTTAACATTAACAGCATCTTTAGTTTACTTAACTGCTATGTGAGACAGGCAAACACCTACAGGTTACATTAAACAGTTTTGGCTTTGGTTAAAAACGAAGGGATTCTCTCATTGAATTACAGAGAATTTCTGTACCTATTTACCTTAGTTTTATAAAGATTATATTATTTCGTGGGCTATCATAATGCTTTGGTTTATTTATTTATTTATTTGGTTGGTGTTTTACGTCGTACTCAAGAATATTTTAATAGAATATCTCATGATAGTAATATATATATTTTGGAAAGAAATAAGCTCAAAATGATTGCAACCTACATTACGTACTGTCAATTACGGAACATGTCCCGGTGCCAGGAGTGTTTGTGAACTTGAGAGAAAATGATTCCTTTGCGGCTTACGATAGGGAGTTTATACAATGATTTATCGTTTCAACTGCTTCAATGTGAATATTTACAGTTTTCTGTCAAGAGGAAATGTTTTGAAATGTTTAATTACAACTAATGTTGTAAACGACCATCTGACTTCAATGTAAACGTTATGTGCGACTAGCGTGTACTGCCTATCACTCGTAGAATATCAAGTCGATGATCGAAAGACTCATTTCCAAACCAAACTAGAACATCAATTACCAAAGTAGCAGGTGAGAACTAATTATATTATCGGTAAATACAGCTGCTGGCATGCAAAAGATAAGCAGCCCTGAGTTCCAGTGATTCAGGGAGGGTAGTTGATTTTCTTGGCGTTGTAAGAAAATATATCATATCCAATTAGATATATCTGCCTTTTTTTGCTACATTTTTTGCTAAAATCTAGGTAGTCTGTGGAAATAAATTTTGAAAAAAACTTGTGGAATGCCAAGGGTGTAAAACATTCACACAAACCACTCTCGCAAGGAAATCACGTGCTGTCTGGGTTCCGTAGAGATGCCTACCGAAAACCGGGGAATTTCAATACAAGGTAAACCGTCTTCAAAACTCTTGTTCTACCTTGTTCTTTGTTATACCCAGTTTTCCCATGAAGCATTCTTGTCTGCTCGTAACCGTTGTCGATGAATATCATTGACCTGACAGGGCTACACTACTTCATATAATATCCTGACTTAATCTGTGTGGAAATGATGCAGAATAGTTTAGTTTTACAGCCTGTTACATTCATACTCAGGGATTGTTTCATGTATATCAATCAAAATCAGTTCGTCACAGACGGCACAGTGACCAAGTAATTAGACCGTTTTCTAAAGAAAAGTAATTACAGGACTTAGACCAAATGGTCCTTAAATTCAGAAGATCTCATCGCAAAGAAGGCCAGTCACAGTATGCTCCAGTCCTGATGCCACACTCACCTGATATTTACATCTGACGCCATGCTTACAGTTAACCTCTTGGCCATGCTACAGGGAGTCGAGGTTTACCATTGTAATGGGATTGATGAGACATGGCGTCAGTTTTGGAAGGAAATACTTCTTGCGGCTATTAAGAACCAGCTCGTCTTTACGTTTTTCATGT
This sequence comes from Liolophura sinensis, assembly GCF_032854445.1. Taxonomy (NCBI): domain Eukaryota; kingdom Metazoa; phylum Mollusca; class Polyplacophora; order Chitonida; family Chitonidae; genus Liolophura; species Liolophura sinensis. Next base: position 12,639,310 of record NC_088302.1, read on the forward strand.
GTTAAATCGGTTCAACTTGATTTTTTTGTCTCGTGCCAAAATTGCAGCAATGTTTTTACTGCGCACTTACTTTAGACATTCTCAAGATGTATAAGAAGCTAAGGCAACATTTGTATTTCTTCCTGACAGCGATTACCATCTGCTTTACAACGTCTTAGAGAGCATTTTTTTTTCACCTACGGCTAAATGTTTCATCTAAAAATTAGAGTTGAAATTAATCTATATCGATGATTGTGTCCTATCCTGACACTAAAACTTAACGAATGTGTTAATATGTTAGGTAACGAGGTTTATGTATTAAACCTATGTGTTATGTGTCATCGACCAATTGCGTGTTGACTGTTTAGAACCAAGAAAACGACCCACACAATAGCTTTATGCCAGATGCATAAACACTGTGTGTTCGATGGAACATTTATGATTTAACGTGCCTACAAAAAATATTTCAATTCTACAACTAGGGTGGGAGACAAGGCATTGTATCTTGCGTAGTGCATTTCAAATATCCCGATTTAAAATCGCGGCTAAACCAGCCCACAAACAGAGATAGGAATGTAAAGCGCAGTAAGCAGTAATGGGTAAAGAAAATCGGGCAAGCCCTACGGGAAACCATTTTAGGTAAATTCTCTAATTTAGAATCGCACTTAATATAGCCAGATGTGAATTCAGCACCCAACCTCATGAATTCAAGGCTGACGCTTTTAGTGGTCTCGAGGGCCTAGATGAAGTAATTTCAGTTCTCCAGCGGGTCAGGCTCTCACTGACACAAAAACCTTGTATCATTAATGACTTTTGAGCTAGGATGTCCTTGCTTGATAAACACACATACCGACAATATCCGGGAACTTTCCGCTTTCATGGATTTTATATCGTATCCAGATGACGGCGTGATGGTTTAAAGATGCGAAACCGACTTCATGCTGAACAGTCTTATCAAAAAAAGCGCAACCACAATTTGAGGTATTTTCTCAGGTGATGGTGTGAATGAAAAGCTACAGAGAAAATCAGCACCGACGTCATGTAGAATGTAATTTAAAGAAAGACTGCTTATGTCCCCATGAAAAGAAAGTACTATGTTTAGGGTAGTTGTAGACAGTGTAAATTAACATCAGTTGATGAGATGTACGTTCTCTGACCCATTTCCATCTTTCGTTACCAAAGGTTGGTTGTAATTTAATTCGCCAGAATTAAGATAAGGTTAATCTACAAAAAACAAGCTTTATGTGTCGGGCTTCCAGAAAGATTTTTGCAGCGGTGTTTTCCAGACGTTCCCCAGGGAACAGTTTGACAGGCATGCTTTTTTCAAGCGTCGATGACACATCATTCTTGAGTGACTGTTCACAACACGAAATCCCAGTACGTGATAATTACGCTGTTAAAACATGTTACGTTCCATAGATCCACACCAACGACGGTCGCCCACTGCCATGTATGACTCCTACCTTGTATTCTCAAAAACATAGCTGAACAAATTTTAAGGTAAAAGAAAACTAAAATATGAAGTAAAGTTCATCATTTCATCTTAAAACTGAAAACTATGCCTAAAAATGCTTTCATGTATTTTTCCGATTTTATTAGAAGGTTAATAGGCATTGAAATATTTGAATACTATGGTAGGCTTTATGAGCCATACAGACGGTATCTAAGAGCTCTGGCGTCACCTCACCTTTTATTTTCTGATTTTCAAAATAAGGAATGAATTTTTAGGAAAATCATTTCAGTAATCTTTTACCTATGGGTATAAAGAGTTATTCTCACTTTCGGTGTCGAGATTACAGTTGGAAAAAATTCTTTTTTCCTAAACTCTGATAGCATGGGCCAGAAAGCTCACCTTTAACTCTTTTCTCAAAATCTAAAACAATAATTGAAAGTAAGTATATTTATGCATTGTTTTTGCAGGCCTGTTTAGTGATGTCTACTTAGATTTAGAGATCTTTGACTCTATGGGAAATCTCTACAGGAAGAAAACAAGTACAACAGAAAACATGACAGAGTACCCAACTGCCAAACCAGCGGAAATGAGATGAAGGCACTGTTTCAACAAATGAGTGGTTAACTGCTTTTTGTCACGAAAACTGCGCCGTCCATGGCCGGGACAAAACCAACAGCTTGTTTCCCCAATTGACTGAAAGACTAAACGAAATTCAGATCGAAAACTGATGGAGTTGCCAACATCACAAGTACAGGTAAATACTGAATATGATACTAGTTACTACTGTACCTTTAGAGACTGAGGGTTTGTTCCCGCACACTATCACATATTATTTTGGATAACAGTCTTAATGCTCCCCGACAAGGAATTTCCTGACCATTTCATCGTTTGATAATTAGTATATTACGAAATACCTGGCGCAGATATTTGAGTAGCTCGCTTTTTGTAGCTCACGGAATAAAACTGATGAAACAGAGGGATCTGGCGTGTCTATACGCCACTGGCTACATGTAATGCTGTAGAATCTGCCGGTGAATGCAAGTAAAGAGTATACGAACCAACCCTCCCAAAAACAACACTTTCTGTACATACCTGGGAACGAGATATTATTACGATACATATTTTAGGCAAAAAGATATTTAACTCTCAACCGGGAACGCTTTTCAGTAGCGTTGTCAATTCTATACGTCAACAGGATTTCAAACACAACCTCACGTCTCTGGAGGAACAACGGTTTGGCGCGCGATATGAACAATGGAGTAGTGGTTACAAGCGCTGAATTTCAAGCAGAGAAACCATCACTTCGAAACAGCTGATTTTCTACATGCATATGTACCAAGAATTCTATTAAAACAGGGAGACTCGAATTATGATTTTCTACTCTAAAATGATGTAAATAGCATAAGTTTTGTTACGCTTTAACAACCGAAATTTACTGCACCATTAACGTCTAGAGACGGACTTTTTCTTTCAGCAACTTCAAACTTGGTCAAACTTTGAAATTTAGTACTCCAATAAGGGTATTAAAGTGCCACTGAATTTTTTTACGGGAACAAATGATTTCTTTCCAGGCATGGTTGCACAGCTGTCATCGGGAGCATCCAGGATTGACCTAAACAGAATGAATGATTAGAGAAGGAAATGAATCCGTGCAACTATCATCGACAAATCAATGAATCTGTAAGATAATGAAGCAATGTATTATTGGTCCAATTATGCCAATAATGGCTGTGGGAATCAACGTGGTGAGCAATGGCCGTTTGTGAAAGCTTAATTAGAAATATTCAGCATTACCGAAGAAAAAATGTGAAACGAAAAACACATTGACGGGATTTGCTCGTTACGCTCGCTGATTTACAGCTTAAGGATCTTGATGAGGAAAAACTGCATAAAGGCATTCATCCTAGAACTTACATAGCCACTTAGTCTCGGTCAAAAAGGCGCACAGAAGCATATCACCTGGACTTTCATCCAAGGCGTAGGTTAACACTTTGAAAATCTGCTGACAAAGTATGGTTTCCTTTTTGTGTCTATCATTTTTTATCTTGGACAACGGGACACCCTATGGATTGATTCAATCCCAGACTTGACAAGTACATTTTCTTCATTCATCTAGCTGCCTCCACTGTTTCATGGATCTTGGTGATAACAAACAGCGATAACTTGCCCTTCATCAATATAAACGTAAGACTAAGGCTGAAATGGTTTTGTGAGATATAACATAGAATCCGTGGGTCCCTTGCGAGAGAGTTTATCTGTTTCTGGCGCTAGCCAGATGGTTCACTCCGTGCACCTGAATTCTAATGTAACTTATCTTCCTGGCACTGGCCAGGTGGTTCACTTCGTGCACCTGAATTTTTTTTTTTTGTAAAATATAATATTTTGCCAATATTTATCGACAGCTCTCCATTTTCAGGAATTTATGACTTTGCCATGTTGAACAGATTTAGCAGCAAGTGGAACGTTCAGATTTGTTGTGGGATACAGAATCCAAAAATGGTCGACCATATGTTTCTACGGTAAAATGGAGTAAATCACTCAAGCTTTGATAAGTTTTGGAAATTTAAATTTACTACATAATCAACGACAAAAGCAACGGATTTTTCCCCCGACTACTTCAAGCTTTGTTATGCTTTGTCAAATGAAATTTACTCCACCATTAACCACAAGAACACCGTGAAGTATAGGTGGAGAAAGCCGATTTAGTGGCAACAGAATCAGGTGATGACTTCGTTTGTGTGTGTTTACCTTCTGGATGCTTGCCGTGCGGTAACCAGAATGTAACACGAGCTTACAACTGACACAACTTACAATTGACACCCTCTTACACGAAGAGGTCCGAAATTACAATCGGGTTGACATTATTGTGAATATTTATAATTGCTCCAAATGTACAAATATTTGCCTTAGGTGGACTGTTAGTCAGTAATTTCGACAATTCAGTTATCTCAAAACATGTCACGATGATTTTTACAGGTTGTTGTTATTTGCTGAATCATTATGATATAAAACTCATCTCAAAATGAACTCAAGAAAAGTTACTGACTGTGTACATTTTCCATTTATACAGACGACCATTATGTACAAGTTTTTCCTACGATCGCGATCGTAACTCCGAAGAGTTACAATCATCTCACAATCCCCTTGTGCAAGGGGCATAACTTTCTTTTAATTACAATTAATTGTTAGGTCAGTTGTAGGGTGTGAAGTGGATTGCAGCTAGAAACTCTGTCTGCAAGTGGGCCCAGGCCTGCTTGCATCTGTATCAGCCTGTACAGCACTTCTATATGCTTAACAGCATAAAATGGCAATTTTACATGACGCATACATCACAGCAAGATCGGTAAATCGCTCAAGAATATGAGAGTTACTTTCCTGAGAAATTAGAGTTTAACCGAACGATGAAAAATCGCACTTCATTATGCTGTGGCTAGGAAACATGACACCTTTTCCTTGAATTTGACATTTGACAAGGTAAAAACCAAGAAATAACCTCCAATAAGGCCTTAGATATATGTAATCTTTGGGTGACTCAGTGAGTAAGGGGTGCGAGTTTTCGTGACGACACACCTGAGATGCGGGCTTATAAAGGCCTTGAATATGGAATGTGTATACTTACCTGCTGAGAGAGTTCAAGAGGTTGTATTTCACCGGTTGTGTGTTACCAATTTATAGGTGGGTTTATTCCACCGAGTTGTCTCTCGAAAATTTGTTGCTAGGTACACTGTTTTAACAGGTGGGTTCGTTTACAGACTTAAGAAAATCATGTGCTTTTGAGGCAGACAGGATTGGCTGATGTTATCAGGCTGAACCAGTGCGTATTTTGCTTTAAAATTTGTAGAAGAAAATTAGGACCTAATAAGGAAATTAAACAATAAACAAAAGAGCGAAACAGTTTATTATTTTCAACAACAGGCGCGCAAGTCTAACATAAAACCATCTACTTACACATGTTGTTAAATTCGCGTTTGATCCTTCCTCAGTGATTACTCACTGGAACATATTGTTTTCCATATGTAAGACATCAAAAAGATACACACATATATGTATAAGCTGTCATCTACACATTCACATTAAAAGGGTCCTGAAGAACAAAATTCAAAATATTACATGAATTACTTTTATTAGCAGAAACACTTACGACCTTAGACAAACGATGTTCACACAAAATGACTATACAGTTCTGTATATGACGTCACAGAAAATATCTCATCTACTTTACAGCTGCAGTGACACAGGTCACTGATAAAAACATCACATAGTGGACAATATGAATTTATTTCGTTACCAGTTGAGTATAGTAAAACTCATTTCTCCAAATACAATGCGTCTTTGTGTACATTCCAGAAAATTATTGTTTAACAGCTGCGACGCAGTCCTGACAGATTCAACTGTTTGTCTTTTTGGCTGCTTTTAGTGTGACAATTTAACATTTGTAATGAATTTAGATGTGAGACAAAAACGAGGCTAGCAATAGCAGCCATTGGCAGAGCAGCTCTGTTTTCATGTATTCAGAAGTGCATAGTGCCAGATTCCTATAAACGCTGTAGTAATTCTCAATATCTGATATTCTTTGCCTGGCGTTGATTCCATATTGTAAATGGAATGATACAAGATCCCCAGATCACTCAAGCATGACATATGTATGTATTTCATGACATACAAGCCGAATATTGCAAACTCTAACCCGGCCCGCGGTAGAGCGGCAACATAACACATCATACATACTCACTACAATATATACAACACACTCACTACAAGACACTTTCGTACCGAAACTCAAGAAGTACCTTGTGAAGGATCTCTCGTTAGTGTTTTTGTTTCTCTAACGTCCCACTAGTAAGAAATATTTTTTTGCGATCTTAACGTTTAAACAGCTGATATATTGTGTACAGGTAAATGTAAGAGGAGAGGCACGGAGATGTAGGAAGGTGTACTCGTGTGTTTGCTATTTCGTTCCATTTTTTTCTGAAATCTCGTTAACTCGTGCTCATATATTTGGCAGGAAGATTTATCAAGGGGGAATGTCAAGTGTCGATATGTCTGTCTGAAAAATATTCGTTCAGACCAGTCTCCTGAAATACTCCCCTGCTGTTTCGGTTCTATACGGATACCCAGCACTAGCCAGGGGAAATGGAAAGAAGATCAAGCCGTCTTCGGGAGCAGAGTGTTCTTTTTGGACTGATCTGCATTTTTATTATGCCCAGTCATCTCATAAATCTAGCCTTATCAGCTAACTAAGCGTTCCTTATGAACATCATTGACTTGACAGCAGTTATACGTTGCGTGTATCTCGGGTTAAGATGACATCACATCAGATAATCTCCTCACTTAAGCTGTGCGGAAACATCGCAGTGGTTTAATTTCGAGACCTACCGTATTGATATTAAAGCACCGTTTTGGTAAAGACGGTCCAATAGCCAGGCAATCAAGCCTCCAAGGAGTTACATGCGCTGACGCAGACAGGACGGTCGTATTGAAAATTTGATGCACTGATAATCAGCGCAACTAGACGGAAAACGGCTACATGGAAAGTCATTAATTAATATACTCCCCTGAAAGGTAATGATCCAACTACCTTCAGCTGATAGACTGCCAACATCATTCTCCTTTTTCCAGCAAAAAGTTGAGCAGTGGCCTGAAGAAAAAAAGATGACGTATTTCTTACATGTATATTGTCATTTACACGAGTACAAAGATTCTCCACAAATAATAATGTATCTAAATTTTAATGTCTCATTTGTCCTGTGCTTAGTTTCAGAGGATCTCTATCCAGTAAACACCAGTATCTGGTGTCCCATTTACAGTTAAATCTGGTTCCCTACTCACATCTAACCTTTTAACCACCCTACCATGACTACGGGGGGTGGGGGTGGGGGCTGATGAGAACGGACAACATGGCGTCAGTTTTGGAATCCCATTCCCCATGCAGCCACTAAGAGCCAACATGTCTCTGTGCTTTTCATTGGTTAAATCGGTTTCTACCTTCAAATTTTTGTCCCACATCCCCAAATTACAGCAATGGTTTTATTTCGACATACTTACCTTAGACATGTACAAAAAGCTAGGGTCGATTCCCCGCCTTGCCATACAGGGTCCTTTAGCTCCTGCTCTAAAAGGTCTTCGAAAACAAATGTTTTCACCCACGTCTAAATGTCTTCTCTAAACGTTCAAGCTGAAATTAATTTGTGTCCTACAAGGACAATAAAAGTTAAGGAACGTGTTAAGTAATGAGGTTTATATATTTAATAAATTAGATTCATGGCCCAACTGAGTGTTCAGTGTTTAGAAGTAAGGAAAGGCTTATACGTGTACTGTAGCTTTATGACATGTACAGCATTTATGTGGATAAGGAATCTTTGTGTCTCAACCCATTAGAAACCATGTAGACCAAATTACTTTGGTGGCTGTTGTTGTACAAACATTGTGTACTTGATTAAGCACTTACTCTTTAAAAGCAAATGTGTAAAAAAAATACACAGAAATTGTAACAAAGGACCTGGTATGGTAAAGACTGGCCTTCTGTTAAAACCTTTGACACTTTTCCTGCTGTGCGACATAAGATTCATGCGAGCATGCACTGTAGCGAGTCTATATCAGGGTTGGCGATGTATAGGCCGATATCAAATCAGGATGTAGCAGTACTTATCAAAATTTCACATATACTATTTGTGGAGTCTCTGGGTTGAGAAAACAAGGCAGGCCCCACAGAAAGCATTTTAGGTACACATTAAATATCCTTATTTTTAAGTCGGAGTTGAACTAGCCAAATCTGGATTCCAGCACCCTACTTCATAAAACAAGAGGGCAGGGGTTGGTGGGAGAGAGGTTGACTCTTTCAGTTAGTGAACCAGCAAGGGCACCAAATAAAGAATCTGATCAGTCAGACTAAGTTCAGTCTACGTTTAGAAGGCCGGCTGGTCCAGGGCCGAGGTATGTGCGCACGACGCTCAGCAATGCAATGGGCTCTGAAGTGAATTCGGCGTCAGTCTGTCCTTGACACGCTGTTTCACTGATGGCTTCTATGGATGTCTTCGTCTGATAAAACACATACCAATATTTGGGAGTTTCCCGGTTTGGTGGCATTTGTATTGTATCTACATGGCAGCTTGATGGCATGTGGAAGTTTTAGAGCGGAGAGAAACACACTATGCCCAAAAGTACTACGTTATTAACGTGCAGACTTTTTCCAGATGTGGTATGATAGACTTAGCTTTGGTAATTGCTCACAACACGAGGTTGCAACTTGTAAGATCGCAGAGGTAAGTCCGCTGTGGGAATATCTTGTTGTGTCCTACAAATGTTGTATGCTGACAGACATAACCCGTGTTTTGTATTCTCATGAAAGTTTAGTGGAACAAATTTTAATAAAAAGTTCTAAAATAAAGAAAAGAAGTACGTGGACATTTATTACTAAACATCCAATCACAGAGTACAGTGACAATTACAAAAAAGTGAGGGAATTCTAGAATGAAATTCGTCATGTGCGAATGCATATGCTCCTAGAAAGATTCATATTCGCCAAGTCATATCTTGTTTTCAACCAACACACACGGCCACACGAGCGTTGCTTGCCGCGGATTGTGATCAAGGTCCTGCGAAGACTTTGCTGCGCAAGGCCGCGGTTAAATCCACCCTTTGTTTCTCCAAACGAGTGTCACAATGAAATTCTAGTCGAAAACAGGTGGAGTTATGAACGTCATAAGTACACGTAAGTACTGAACATGAGACTCATGCCAGATCCTTAGATACTGATAGATTGTTTTGCGCACGCTATCAGATTTAATTACATACTGTTTCCAGTTATCTTATTTTTTCATAGTTGCAATGGTTCCCACGATCTTTTTCATAACAGCTTTATCGCTTCCTCACAAGGAATTATAGTTCATAATTTGTTAATTAATGTATTACGTGATCTTGGCCGCAGAAATTTGAGTACCTCGCTTTGTACGGAATCAATCTCATCCAACCGAATGAAGTGGCGTGTCTGTAAGCCATAAGGTACTGTTGTAGAGTTTTAAGGTGTATAGAAGTACAGGGCATGCACGAACAGCGTTCTGTTACGAATAGCCTACACTGTGATTTATTCGAGCGTTCTCGAGGCTACCTTGTTTAATTGTTATTTGACCTGGAACTCATTCATGGACTACGAATTTGAACATTGAAATGGAATTCATGCCTGGAATATCAACTGTCTGCCCGACATCATTGAAAACTGATGACCGTTTCTCTCTTGTGTGTTACGGGCTTTATTTCCTATTTGTATAATTTCTTACACACCTTTGTCTTTGGGAGCTAGTGTTAAACGTTGTCTTGGAAATGGATCTTGCGATCTTGGAACGCTCTTTACGGACTACGAATGGTATACGAATGTCGGACATGACGCTTATATATATTCAGGCCCACATGCTTGTTAATGAAATTGCATCAAGTTTCCCTGTCCATTTAAATGACCACTGCATCTGCGTGACCACTGTGGTGTATAATAGGAGGAAGATATCTAGTCCATGGTTTACGGTTCTCAGTTATAATACCATAAAACCAATTTAGAAGGATGGTTGGATTGTTTATAAAGCCAAAAAAAAAAAATTAACAGCCTATATTTTGTATATATTTCATGTACGCTATTAGCTGAATATTCAGTTGATCTGTACATTTAAATGTAATACTTGCAACAGTTTACCAACAAGTTCTGTTATTTACGCGCTTTATTATAGTGAGTGAGCGTAGATTAGCTCAGGTAAGTAAACGTTCGTGACATTTCTTTACCTTTGATCTGTATGTCTGATAACTAGTGTCAGAGCAAACTTTTGATCAGATTTATTGACTTTCGATCTACAATCCTGCTGATTGAAACTTCCGCCAAATACTAAGATAAAGGACTAAATTGTTCCGTAATATTCGTTGTAGAGAGAAAATGTCTCATTTGAAGTTAAAGACAAAAAAAGAAGGAAAAAAAAGACACTATCATGCAGTGTATGTCAGACAACATAATTTTCCTTTCAAATATTTACAACCTAGTAAATTGCTTTTGAAACACTGGACATTTGATGTTATTTATTGTTTATTTGATTGGTGTTTTACGCCGAATATTTCACTTATACTACGGCGGCCAGCATTATGGCGGGAGGAAAACGAGTCCGGGGGAAACCCACGACCATCCATAGGTTGTTGACAGACCTTCCCACTTACGGCCGGAGAGGAAGCCATCATGAGCTGGACTTGAACTCACGGCGACCGCATTGGTGGCTGGATATTTGAGTAGCCTTTTCTGATTATATTGCGAACAGTGACGTCACATAAGGTTTTTGTCACCTGATAAATGCAGACTGCTCAATTATTACATTAAAATGCACAGACATACTTGTATAGAGTCATGAATGCATTAACTGAATGGACTCTAAGCAAACTATTTCTTACTGGAAAAATCCTTCGTTGTTGAAAACACTACTATGCCAATGGAACCATTCATAGCTTCGATAATCAATGAATCCTTAATATCGCGGGAAGATTGGGTTTGTGGAACACTCAGGCAACCGGGGTTGAACATGAACAAATTTTAAAAATGTAACATGATTGCTAGTGCAGTAGCATTTTTACCAAGATACAGACTGGACTATGCTATCCAAAACTGCCTGTGATTAACCTGTAACTACCATTTGTAGAAGATTTGCTAGGGGTACATCAACTACTTCCAGAGCGTTCCACCCAAAACGTTTTTTTTGATATATCTCAACATATTCGCTCTTCAGGGATGACATTGTGCGCGCACGCTATCCCAGCAGTAAAACGAAGATGTCTCATGGATTATCATGCAGATGTAGTTGTTCTGTAATAGACAAAAACAAATGAGCCTCCTATCCAGTTTCCTTAGCTTGGTGCTGATGGCAGCATGCTTAGAACATCAATGCAAAAATATGCCCAAAGAATCTTTGACCCAAACAAGACGGACCTTGAATCTGCATTCGTGCATTAGAAGCTCTAGGTTGTACAAAAATAGGAGTCTTCCTCAAGAAATAGCGGCGTTAAGCCATAATCATTAATTCATTCCCCAGAAGGAGTGCAGGGGAGGAACAGAAACAGACTGTCTAGGAGTTAATGGAAACAATCATTGAAAAGCCCTTCCTACAAGGAATGTTCGCCTTCTAAATCAAAAAGGGCTGCGCTTGGCAGGTGTAGAATCAACGTCAAAACGTCCACAAACATACTTGTTTCAGAGTGAGTTGGATGAATCACTTTACTTTGTTTTTTGGATGAGAAGACAAATCTTCTCCTCTATCCTCTATCCTCTAGCTTGACCATACTGCCCACGAACCAATGACTGCCAATACTCAGGGTTTCGTAATTAAAGCCAATGTTCAAAAAAGACAACAAATTAAAGAGCAAAGATGTCATTTAGCATCAATGGCACCAGCTGACAGATAAATGAAAATGTTAAAGTTCCTCTGAAAGAAAGAAATATCATGCAGTTTCCTCGAATTTGAGGTTTGAGGTTTGGGGTCATGGACAGGCCCCTACTGTGTGCCATTTGGAATTTACCATTAGGATATTTAGACTTCCGTCAACAGTTTATTGTTATACACATCCACGATAGAATGTCATAAAACCTTATAAAACATGAACTTTGTCTATACATATGAGCTAGCACATTGAACAATAAGTACCTTTATTAAAGGGGGCATAACTCATACAAAGTTACCAATCTGCTAGGGCTCTCATATCAAAACATGAATTAACGACATGTACCAGCTTAAAAATAGCAAAGAGATTTGACCACCACGGGGCCTAGGCCCATGAACTACTCGTAAAAACCATTACTTTATTCTAAACGCTGAATATCCTGTTGAGTCGCCGTACTAATTTATTTAACATGTTCGTCCAGTTTTAGTGTAAGAGTAGGACACAATTTAAACATCACGCACACAGATTAATTCCATTTTTTTGTTTAAACGAATTAATCAGAATTAAATCAGAAAAAGATCTCTATGTGACCCGTTTCTCATCAACCTTATAACAATGGTAAAACTAGACCCCTTGTAGCATGGCTAAGAGAATAACTGTGAACATGGCGCCATAACGTAAATATCAGGTGAAGGGGGCACCAAGATCGGCGCCTACAGATACTGGCCTATTCTCAGTTTCTGGGGAGGTTTTCTGAAGCTATGAAGGCGGCGTGCAACACATAAAACTAGCCACGTTAATACTCGCGGATAATTTTTCCCTGCGATTTCTTGTTAACTCTCAGGCCACTACTGCCCGAAGAAGAACTGTTGCCGGGGGATCAACTGAAGCTTGGTTGAACAATTTCTTTGTCGGGGAGTATATTAATTATTGACTCGGTCTAATTCTGTCCGCATTATCAGTGCACCAAATTTTTATGATGACCATCCTGCGAGAGTTAATTACAAATAACTGTTTTTCTTTGTAAAGCGGCCCGATTACCCGATCACTGGAGCATCTTTACTGAACTGAGTTTAACTGATATTTGTGAAACAATCTCTTCATATAAAGCGCAATAACCTGCGAAATTAAACCATTTTGCGATGTTTCTGCACAGATTAAGTCAAGAAATTTGATGAAGTGGTGATAGGTCAGTCTGTATAGGCATCATAACCTCTGTCAAGTCAATGACGTTCATAGACAACTTGTACGAGCTGATAGGGCCTGGTTTTTAGGAGAACCCTGGGTGAAACAGAAATTCAGATTGTGTCAAAGAAGAACAGTCTGCTCTCGAAGACAGCTTGACCTGCATTCCAATTTCGGTGGAACCCGAATAGCACGTGACTATTTCGCGAGAATGTTCTGAACGACTATTGTCCCAAGTACAATATTCCAAATTTACTGGCACGGGCAAAACGAGATGTATGGGAAAAATGTAGCGAAATGGCAGAGGTATACCTCGCTACATACAATATAGATAGGTCCAAGTCCACAAGGATACTGCGTGAGTTTCAATACTGACTGGTGTAGTACTGAAGCATTATGTATGATATGCTATGGGAACATTATATCCCGTGCTCCCGTAAAACACGAAGCAAATAAATAAATTAAGGAAATATTCCTAAACATAAATACTCTGTTCCTGAGTTGACTGGGGGTTCAAATAGCTAAAATATAACAGGCTTTAAGCATAGAGAGCAAAACCAGAGCATCCGCGACAGTGATAGTTAACAAATTGTCAAACGTAGCCAGTGAAATGCTGCCTATTATCATTTTACCTCAGTTAGGGTTTTATTCTAAGTGTTATGTAAATGCTTAATTAGTAGCAAATTACACGCCTCCGGAGCACAATCCTTTATGCAGGGTTATCCACAAAAATTGCTTGGATGTTACTTGTATTTTATAAGACGTCACCGCTTAAGAATAGGTTTTAGTCACACTAAAACCAACCAGCAGAGAGGTGAGCTTGTCTTTGAAGTTCTGGTTACATAAGGAATTGACAATTTTAGGGAAAACCATTCCCTGTTGAATGATAAAGCTGTGCCGTCTTACCCTACGCAGTCTAGTTTTCCGTGAATCAGTAATCTAATATATCCACACCTCTGTATAGGAAGCACTGTTTCTGGGAAGGTATGAGGATGCCACTATCGGAGAGTAAAGATGATAAACAACTGGCTTGTTTAACTCCCAGGTCAGGACGGACGGGTTGACAGTATCGTCCGTGATGCCGAGCTGTTGATGTATATTTTACTAGGAAATATACACAAAGTCACTTTCTGGGTAAACTGGGATGAAATGTACCTAATGGCACAAAGAGACAATGAGCGATACAAGCTCCAAAATAACGTTTAAGAAAAATAGCAAGTGGCGAAACACAAGCTCACAAAGGGCTGCGTACAGAAAATGGAGTACAAAAGGACGAATGTCGAACGGCGAGAAAGCCGATATATAAGTATGGTGATCTTTACAATCACTAACTATAGCGCATATATACAATAATGACAAAATGATGTTATAAGGGATATATATACACACACTAATGTTAATCAAGCTCTGGATAGCATGCCAGCCACAGAATTTTTGTTCTTAAACTTCCCTAAGAATAACAAAGGGTTGTGATCAGTATACACAGTGACATTACCACAACAACTGGTCAAATACGCATTGAAACGTTGTACAGCCAGCATAAGGCCTAATGCCTCCGTCTCTATGGCGGAATGATTTTTTTGACGTTTATTTTGGAACATTTTTTTTAAGTTTATTTAACTTCCTAGAGAAGTAACTGAGCTCCTACTCCGATGTCACTAGCGTCCACTCCTATCTTAAAAGGACGGCTAAAATTTGGAGCTTTCAACATAGGATGGTTATATTGAACGGCCTTTAACCTGTCAAAGATGACTGACCACTATCCGACCATACAAATTTGACATTCTTTTAAGAAAACGAGTCAATGGAGCAGCAACATCGCTGAAATTAGGTACAAACTTTCGGTAAAAAGCCACACACTGCAAGCACTCCAAGAATGTCTTTGTTACAAGTAGACACTGGTAAATCCAGTATGACCTGGACTTGAATGAATGAAGAACAACCTGTCCTACGCCAACCTCATGACCAAAGTATGTCACTTGTCCTTTGGCAAATTCTGTCTTCTTAAGATTAATCACTAAACGTAATGGAGACAATTTAGAGAATATTTTCTCCGGATCATCCCACGTGTCACTTACAATAAGAATATGATCTATATAGGTTGCAGTGAAGTCCAGCCCTTATACAGTCTTGTTGGCTAAGGTCTGAAACGTTGGTGCACTATTTTTCATGGCAAACGGTGTGACACGAAACTGATAAAACCCCGAAGGAGTAGCAAAGGAAGATATCTCCTTAGCCCTATCTGTTAATGGTACCTGTCAGTAACCTTTAAGAAGATCAATCTTAGTAATAAACTTGGCATTTCCCAACAAATCAATACAATCCTCAATACGGAGAATAGGATAAAACTCGTCTTGGTTACATCATTGACCTTTCTGTAATCCACACATATGCGTATAGAACCAACGAGCTTAGGAACAACTGTAATCCCGTTGTCAAACATGTACTATATTTCCTGGTTATCAAGCTTTAACTTTGCAGGGTTAATTCTGTAGGGGTAATGTTTGATAGGTACAGCCTCTCCTACATGTACAACATGTACTACAGCACTAGTACAATTTGGTACATGCGAACATATCTTAGCATAAGTCTTACAAATATTCTGTCTGACTTTTAGAAAGATGACTTAACACTAAATTGTTCAATACACCTGCGTTAACCAACCTAGAATCCAACAAATCAACTTGAATGCTACCTTTTGGACTCAGTACATGTAGACAATTCACCACTCTCCTCTACATGATTTCATACCGTGCAAGTCACAGCTACTGACTGACCTGCGTCACGCGGAATTGTACGTCTTGAGTATATTAATGTGACATACTCAGTTTACCTATGATCAGGTGTGCTAACGATGTAGTTAACATCGTTAACTTTCTTCACCACTTGATATGGCCCATTAAACTTGGCCTTCAACGGTTCATGAGGTAGGGGGCAACAAAACTAGAACCTGATCCCCAGGAGAAAAACTTTTTGGCTTAGCCTTCTTTTCGTAGTACAGTTTCATTTTCTCTTGTGAGGCCTTCAAATCAGCACGAGCTATCTCCCAGGCTTTATACAACCTGTCCCAAAACTGGGAAACATACTGTAATAAGTTTCCTTCTTTCTCCTGGGCCAAAATGCTCTCTTTCAGTAAAGCTAAAGGACCTCTAACCTCATGACCATACACCAACTCCAATGAACTAAACCCAGTGGACTCATTGGGAGTATCCCTGGTGGCAAACAATACAATTGGAATCCCTTTGTCCCAATCTTCAGGGCATTCCATACAATATGCTCGTAGATTTAGTGGTATATTTCCAAAGCCCCTTGAGATTGAGGGTGATAAACTGTCGATTTAAGCTGCTTAATCCCCAGCTGATACACAACTTCCTGAAATAAGCCTGACATAAAATTTGGCCCCTGGTCAGATTGTATTTCCTTACGTAGACCCTTCCTGGTAAAAATTATGGTAACAGACTATTAAATATCTGTGGAGTAGTTATCTGTTTTAGTGGGATAGCTTCCGGAAATCTAGTACCTGTATCCATATTAGCCAAAACATACTTGTATTCTCACTTAGTTATAGGCTATGGACCAACGTAGTCAATAAGTACCTTACTAAAAGGTTCACCAAAGGCAGAGATTGGAATTAAGGCTGCAGACCTTACACTATACTGTGGTTTTCCTACCAGCTGACAGATGTGACATGTCCTACAGAAGCTAACCACATCCTTGCGAATCTTAGGCCAGTAAAATAGCGACTGATCTTACTTTCTGCCTTTCTAATACGTAAATGTTCACCTACTAGAATCTCATGAGCCGTCCTTAACTTTAAGGTAAGACAACTTTATTGCCCAATCACCCCCAGTCGTAATAGAAGAATTGTCTTTCTTCTCCCTAGCTGTTTTATGTGACCTGGTAACCACACAGCAGGGAAATATACCTGGAAACTACTTATGTAGGTCTTCTGTGTTTCCGTCCAAAACCTGAGTACTACAGACTTTAGGACACGCCATAACTAAGTCATTACCCAGCAAAAAAGGAAATACCTTCCACAAGCAAAGTATTAACAGTTACAGGTACTAACCCAGTAACCAGAACAGAAGCAAGGGTAACCCCCAGTAATGGAACAGACATTAACTTTCTATTAATACCCGTGATCAAAACATGACTGTTTGCATAATCAGAATGTGCAGGAATCACATCGACCCACATCAAAGCCTATCTTACCTCTATTTGGTATACCCTAAGTATACGAACAGGGGAGGTAAATGCATTACCACCAACAGGCATGTATCCCCAGTATGTCTCTGGAGTCTGTCCCACCTCCTTAACTTGTGATTTAACGATAAGACTAACACTGCTTATCTCTACTTGTGGACTCACTGGTTTACAACTAGTGTTATCAAACGCCGCTGACTTTCACCCCTCTTTCCTTTTCAGTACTAGACACGTGGACAGAAGATGTCCTGTGGCTTTGCAATAGTGGCAGGAAGGTGAACTTCCATCTTGAAGTGTGGACTGAAAGTTCTTCTTGTCACAAGAAAAACTCACACTTAACTTATGTCTCTCACCGGTCTGCTTGTAAGTACTGAAAGTCTTCTTACCAGAATTCCACTTTTTCTGAAATTTAGGCTGAAACTTTTGGCCATTAGTCTAATGATTCAACTCATATTCTTCAGCCAAACTGGTTGCGGACTTAACGTCCTTGACCTTCTGTTCACCAAAATAAACTTTGACCTCTTTAGGAACACTGTTCTTAAATTCATCCAAGATAACGCCCTCCCCCGCCCCCCCCCCCCCCTCCATTAAATTCTTAAAAGACCTGATTTAACTTCAGAGCCCTGTATCAGCCATCAAATAGTGTTTCTTTACCCATGCCAAACTCCACGTAAGTTTCACCAGGCTGTTTCCTTAACTGTCTGAACTTCTGTCTATAGTCCTCTGGCACAAGTTCATAAAAAGGACAAGATCACTGCCTTAACTGTGTTGTAATCTGAAGACTGATCCACCGAAAAAACAGAATAGATCTCTGCAATTTTACCTTTAAATGTACTCTGCAGTAATATTGTCTAATACCTTCCAGGTCACTCCAAGCTAATTTCCACTTTCTCAAAGAACAGAAAAAAAAACTGTTTTACATCCTTATCACTAAATTTGGGCACTAATTGAATGTTTCGTGACAAATCAAATCCTTGGTGACTTCGACTTACAGCTTCATTATCACTTATTTTAACCTAGAATTCTTTCAGTTTTAACTCCTGTTCTAATTTTTTCTCTAACGCAGACTCTTTTCTTCTCTTCCTCTTTTACTTCTTCTCTTTCTCCTTTTTCTAACTTAGCCCTTTCCATCTCTAACTGAAGCTTAACTAATTCTGTATCACCACTTAGGCCCGTAATAAGTATTATATCTGTCCAAGTGATTGCTAACAGGATCCACCATTTCACTTTTTCTAAGACACTGGCTTAAGTCTAATTCAAACTTGTGAGATATTTTCTAGAATGTATATCCTATGTACATTGATACTAAACTTATAAATATAAGCGCCATGTCCGACGTTCGCATACCATTCGTACTCCGTAAATGGCGTTCCAACTCTATAATCGCATGATCCATTTCCAAAACAACGTTCAACACTAGCTCTCAAAGACAGAGGTATGTAAGAAATTATACAAATAGGAAATAAAGTCGGTAACACCTAAGAAGAAGCGGTCATCACTTTTCAATGATGCCGGGCAGAAAGTGGATATTCCAGGCATGAATTCCATATCAAAGTTCAAATTCGTAGTCCATGAATGAGTTCCAATTCAAATAACAATTAAACAAGGTATCTCAGTCGCGCTTTGATGGCAAGTCTTTATAAAGGCATCATGCAGATGAAATGAGCATGGCTGCCTTTACAGCCCCTGGCCACAGGTTAAGCACTATTAGATACAGTTCGAAAATGACGAGCGTTACAGACCTTAACCGAACAGGTTGTGATTCAAAAGTAACGGATGATTACGGCTTTCCTGTTAACGCGTAAGGATTTCATACTAAAACAGGCGCCATCTATGATGTTACACATGATATGCTGGTCTGTATAAAAGTTCTCTACAAGATGGACTGTTACACTCAGCAACCAGTGCCATCTATGTTGTTAGATACCATGTACACGATAGACATGTACATAAGGATAACAGCGCCGTCTATGTGGTAGATCACCAAGGAGATTCTGAACGCTCTGTCAATACCTGCCAACGAAAGTGTTATACTCATAAGATAATAATTAAAGATAATTTACAATATCAAAATTGAAATTATCCCTTTTGTCGTAAAAGCGGCGTGAAAGGAGACCTTGTTGGTCTTTGTACAGATATAGATCTAAATAAGATGTACCATCAGGACTATCTGTCGTCTCCTTTAAATCTAATGAAGTCGCACAGATTTCCTTCACCGCTTCAGCAACATGGGGGTTATTTAACGCAAGTAGATCATCAATATACCGCTTGGTGAATGAAAAGGATCAAGCTTTAAAGATATGACTTTTAAGTAATTTCTGCATATAGTCGTATTCATATGAAAACAGGTATAGGCCTGTCAAAAGAGGCGCACAATTGGTACCCACTGGAATACCTATGCACTGTTGGTAAATGGTATCCCCGAATTTCACATAGACGTTATTAATGAGAAATTCAAGTAATTCAATAAATAATGTAACATCCCATGAGTGGTAACCTTTATAAATAGTAGAACTACAATAAACCTTATTGCTTCTGACGTTAATGTAACAGTGGCCTGTTTTAGTAAATACAGAGACAATTAACGAAGATATTCTTTCAATAAGATCTTTGTGAGGAATTGTAGTCTGGAGAGTAGAGAAATCCCATGTGGATACGTCTTTATACGGTATATGCATATGAGCATTAAGTTCTGTAAGACGTTTGGAGTTGTTAAGAATTCACATGCAGTTGACACCTGAATTTTTTGTTATGGCACAACAATACTTATTCCAAAATGACTTTACTTCTTGTAACTCACTCGTAAGTAGGGATGACAAGAGTTTGGTGGTACAACTTCTTGAACCCGCAATAAATCGAGCCTTGTATGGGGATTTATGCATTTTAAGGATCCGGTGACGTATTTCTGTATGACGGGTAGTTATATTTAGGCGCCTTTCTTTAACAAAGTTTTTGTGTTTATTAAATAGTTCCTCCAGAGTACATGTGGTAGCAGAATACACGGATGTTGTTGTAGATGTACATAGCTCTTGAACAAGAATTTGATAATAATTCTTGCAAATAAACATGACATTATTACGAGCCTTGTCTGCTACAGTGATGACAAATTTACTATGAAGGTCAGCGGGTGTTTCTTGCACAGTGGGATCCTTCAAAACCTGTTTAACTCTAGGAAGAGCATCAATGTCTATGCTGGGTATAACTAAACTAACCTTCTTTTTGAGAATCTCAAGCCAATCGTTAAGTACCAAAGAATCCACTTTCTCCCGTTTTGACCATTTTTTAACATATTCCTCAAGCACCGAGATGATATTTTTTATGTTGGATCTAAGGTTGACATTTCTCTTTACTCTTTACTTTGGACCTCTCACAAAGAGATTCCGAAGATCATGATTGTTAATGATATTTAGGTGACCAGTCAGGACATATTTACATTAGACTTAGATAAAAACTGAGGATTCACAATCACAGTTATAGCCGCCAGAAGTATATGTCGCCAAACCGAACTGGGGATAATTGAAATATTTAGAAGCGATAGGCTTTGTATTCTTATAGGATATGCAAGGGGGCTCTTGGATATTAAAATAATTAGGCGTGGCACTACGAACATCAGGTTCATTAAAGATGAGTGGTAGGTTAATTAAATCAAGGCCTCAGTCTACGTACTTTATCTTCAGGAAGAGTCGATCGTGTTGGTTTTCAATTGTAGTTACAGGGCGATAAAATCGAAAATACGATAATTCTTGGCACAGAAGTACAAGGTCAGGTGGAACATTAAACCTGTGTATGTTACTGGATACGTCTTGAACTGATTGTTTTAGCAAATTAAATGGCAGTGCATATAATACTGTGCTTAGAGCATGCATGCTATTGTTGTCATACGACAATCCTACTAAATAGCTAACAGTAACATGTTTGTGAATCTTCCTCCTACCATGACTGTGAGGTCGATGTTTATGGTATTTGAATAAATTTGTTATGATTTGTTATGAGTCACGTGGTTGGCTAGACGTTACATTACCGATTCCCATAACGTTATCATTAGCACCTTCCCATAGCGTTATCATAAGCACGTTGAGGCTATTATTATGAAAACATTGTGTATTTGATGAAGAAATTAAAACGGGCAGTACGGAAAAACATTGAACCTTGAGTGGCACATTTCTAATATCCCGATTTTATGTCGCAGCTAACCCAGCCAAAGCTGGATTCCAGTACCCGAACTCACAAAACAAGGGTCGATGCATTTATCGAGTGAGCCAGTAAATGCACGAACTAAAGAATAAGACCAAATGATAAGACCATGGCTGGCTAAGTTCAAAAAGCTTGTAGCTTAGAGCCCAGTTAAGTGCTCGACGCTGATCAACAATGATCAGCAATGAGGTGCCAGGGAAGAGCTTGATGTTGGGTGATTTTGAGTTTCTATAACCCGAGAGACACACTTAAAATTAAAACACACACACACTCTAGAACGCTGTGAGCAGTCAGACTTCTTCCAGATGTGAGTGACAGATTTGTCTCCAGGTTTTGTTGACATCATGACATTCCATGATCAAGAATCCGTGGTCGGAAAATGATGTAATACTCCACTGTCACACAGTTGCAGATAGTTTGTACCCCCCAAAAAGTAGTAGGACAAATGGCAGGTGCGAGATGAAGTCCAGCATATATGAGTGCAAAGACATATGCTCAAAGCATGTAGTGGGATGACATTTTCTCCAACGGTTTTTTTATTCAAGCCACTCCCATTCCCCAGACTTATCAAACCTAAGACTTTAAAACGGACTACATCTGCTCTTCCTGTCTAGCGCTGGGAGTCTAGCTAAGCAATGGGTGGCAAGGTGTCAGTGTACTGTGTACTGGATGATGCAACATGGCGTTACGGCGCAGCATCTTGACGTTCAAATTGGCCTGGTGCCAGGAGGCTTTTAGGCCGCGCCAGTGGCCATTTGTTCATATGAAGACAGCGTTTGATTTATTTATTTATTTATTAATTTTTTACTTTGTCAACGGTGACTTTTGTGGGCTCAGGACACTGGGATGCCTGGAATGAACCACCGACATTTATTAAATTATTGACGAACTTTTCGTGTTCTTCATACTGGTAGGGGACAAGGGATGCCTGCCTATTATCCTCACTAAGGCCGGTAAATGGCCAGGATTGAACCGACACTTTGTGGGTTCTAGCCATTGAAAGACAGCAAAAAGCCGGTGCAGTGATGACCACCGTGCACAAGTACTGGTAATCACTAAATCACTGACACTCATTACAGGAGTATCATCATGACAGTTAGAAAGTGATAGATTGTCTTACACGCTATCAAAGTGATTGAGATCGTCTTAAATATTTTTTAACAGTTGCAAGATTTGTTTGCAAGGTTGTTTCCAACTGCTGGATTGGAAATGTTGTTACGATTTCTTAATGGCTGAATGTCGCTGTACAGGATTTTAATTAATGCATCACTTGACGTCCGACGTAGAAATTGGATTAGGTTTGGACTTGTTTTTAATAGCAATGCTATAACAGCGTACACGGAGTAAAGCTTCACAGAAACAACATTTCCAATACAGCTGTGCGGACACATCGGAGTACTTTCTCATGGAATACGTGATTGTAAAGGTTAAGTGAACCAAGTTTATCTTTCAACCGGGAACACTTTTCAATATCGCTGTCAATTCCGCGTGTCAATAGGACCCTAAACACAAACTCGCCGCCTTGGAGGAACAATGTCTTCGCGCAAGGATGAACAACGGCTTAGTGGTCACAAACACTAATGTTTTGAGTAGAGCTTCTTCTATTGCAGAAGGATTAGCTGGGTTTTTTTTCAATAAAGAAGTTAGAACAGACAATAATGAAAAATCATTCCATATTGCGTGGTACATTTCTAATATCCCGATTTAAACAACAACTAAACCAGCCAAAGCTGGATTCCAGTACCCTATGCCTCATAGAACAAGGGCTGATGCATTTAGCGAGTGAGCCAGTAAATGCAAGTAAAGAATAAGATCAAATGATTGGACTAAGACAGGTTAGCGATAAGGTAAATCCTGCCACTTGGGGGTTGACAATTGGGTCTAACATTTTCTTGTCAAACAATTATTGCCGCTGTGGAAAATAATGTTGTGACAATCCAAACGACACAAGTGAAAAGGTTTTTTTTGCAACACAGGTGTGATAAGGAATCAAAAGTTTTTTACAATCTGAACGGAACACTGTCCGCTGAAGCTGAAGGATAAATCTGTCCTTGACACAGACCAGCCGCAGCATTAATGGCTTCTATGGTAGGATGCCATCGCCTGACAAGCACCCATACCGGCAATATACGAGGGTTGTCCTATTTGGTGGCTAGTGTATCGTACTCAGACGACTGCATGATGGCGGGGAAATGAGAAACAGACTACTTGTTGAAGCACCTTATCAAAAGCACTTGCCACAATTTGAAGTGTTTCCTGAGGTGATCGTGGAACTGACAAGCTTCATACACATAATGGGCACTGACGTCAGGTATAGTGAAGTTTAAACAATAAGTGCTGATGTCCTCACCAAAAGGAAGGGCCCTGTTTAGAGTAACTGTACACATGGCATAAGTCGATGGCATAAGTCGATGGGGGTGTTCGATATCAAACGGAATTCCATCTTTCGAAAGCACAGTTTGCTTGTTATTTTACAGAAGCCTTCTTCAATCGAACACGATAAGGCAATCCCTCTGTTATTAGATAGGGTTGGATTACAAACACAGAATGCACCTGTTGGGCTTTCAGAAAGACTTTTCCACCGTTTTTGTTTCAGGTGGTCTCCAGGAAAGAGCTAGGTGTTGGGTGATTTCGAGTGTCTAATACCCGAGGGACTGACTGAAAAGAGAAAACTACAAGGCTGTGAATAGATGTGAGTTACAGATTTGTCCCCAGTTCTTGTTGGCACCATGGCATTCCAGGGTCTAGAATCCGTTGTGGGGAAAATGATGTTATGTACCATAGCTTTATACCCATGATTGCCAGACGCTGGCAGATAATTTGTACCTCAAAAACGTACGAGAACAAATGGCAGTTGCTCAATGAAATTCGACATATATGAGTGCATAGACATATGCTCAAAGTATACAGCGGAATGACACATTCTCCTATGGTGGCTGATAGCGACCATTTTTACTGCGCCTTCCTCGCCTCCGCGGGGGGCGCGGAGATCGCCGTTCCGCGACCTCCGCGTCCCTACGGAAGACGCAGAGGGCACGGTTTTAACAAAAACGAGTTTATATATTCACAGATATTCACAGTTTCGCACTTGTGTATCAAAATTGACAAAGGGAGGAAAAAGGGCGCAGAGCAGGGTAGCTGTATCCCTGAAGCAACAAATACACCAGCCTTACCACTGACTTCATATATGACAAGACCTTACTATCAGGTGAATAGATCTTACACTGACTGTAAATAATCTGCAGATATCTCTAATATCACTAAATGAAATCTAACGGTCCCAATAACGTATGGCCTCTACCGTTATCACTGATGGTAAATACCAGTGTGTTACATTGTTTTTCACCGTAACTATCTGAATTACAGATATCATTAGACTATACTGGTAAAAAAAGTTACACAAGTATAACATGATGTTACTACATTATGCATTTATACACAGTCAGCTTACCAACGCAATCTAAGCGACAGTCACAAGTATGTGTCTCGTCCGGCATGCTATTCCACCAGTAAACACCTGTAGATACCCAGGTCAGCACTTCAAACAGGTCAGTGACCAGCATTCCGCATCAATAAATGATGTACAAAGTTCTGTGTCTAGCAGTCTTGTTTTTGTAATGACTTTTAAACCGTAACTAACAAATCTATTATGAATAAGGTGGATTAAACGACCAATCATCTCATGGCATGAACGGACAATAACACCAATTCCAACGTGACAATTATGTGATTTTCCGTGAACAGGATCAAGCGATCCGTGACGAAATAACATGAATTCAGAATTACTTCAGGTTTACGCTTTTAACAGATGCCTGAATCATGGGTAAACAAATGTCACTGATTATGACTTAAGCCGCATACAAATCGTTTATCAACAAGATTGGTCGGATACTCGTCCGCATCGGAACATTAACGATGATGGCGTCAATCCCAAAAACATGCTAACCTTGAGGTCAGAAAAGGCCAACCAATGGCTTAGACAATTTAATCTTACATAACGGTATACACAGGGCGATAACTCAAACTTAACACAAACATGGGAGCAGATTTATAACCTCTGCCCACATACAGAGAAGAAAGTAGCTGAAGAATTTAGGCAGAAAAACGGAGAGGGGCTTGGATACCACCGCAAGTGCTATCAACGTTTTACATGCAGAAAGCGCATTGAACAGGGTAAAGAGCACAAGGACAACGGTCATCTCAGACCACTGTGACTGAAATTAGTGAACATGAAAGCGAAGAACTATCTGTAGGAGCTCGTCCTATTCTCCGGTCGCAGTTACCGTCATCCTCATCAGTTAGACGGTCAGTTCATGTCCTACCGGAGATAAGGTTTCATAAAGCCACACACAACGTATAAATAAACTACCTACATGTACATGTGCAGGATATTATGTAAATATACACATACAGTTGTAATAAAGCTACACAACTACTTTTGAATAAACTACCTACGAGTAGGTGTGCCGGCTATATAAATATATACATAAACTGTCAACAAAGCAAATTATCATCTGAACCCTCACACACACAGTTCGATGTGTGTCTGTATTTTAGTTCACAAATCTAGGTATCGCTACAACCGTTAGTTAAAGCAGAATTTCTTTGCAACAAGTATTGCTACATAGTAGCAGTTTGACTACAATAAAAATATCACAATGTGGTAGATTCTCTTGAAGCGTTCTGTTTTTGACCGTGCAGAGAAAGCATGTTAGTTAATGCTAATTCTTCAATCGCATAACTCAGTGCATCAGTTCTAGTGCTTTTGAACAGTTTATGAAGGACTATACAGAGTACACAGTCATGGGGCCCAATGAGAATGCCATGTATGGATTATGGACATCATATCTTCAGATGGTTGAACAACTTTTGTTGTTTTTGAGAGCAACAAGAACTGGGAACTGGAATCTTCACCTGTCGGCAGTCCAGAATATGCTTCCGTGGTTTTTCGCACATGGTAGAATCAACTACTCCAGGTATCTTCACGTTTACTACATGGAAATGAGAGCCCTTCCACAAGCCAATCCATCCATTCATACTAAGCTTATAGATGAGGAATTTGCAGTGAAACGCCAAGATCACCATGGCTTTGACATGACAGCTTGTGATCAAATTATAGAACAAACATTTAACAGGAACTGCAACACAGGGTGGCTTGACCAGTATTACATTAATCAAGGGTGCTGTGCATCGATTGATTCTCAGCCAACCGTCCAGAGCTGCTATCACAAATGCCTGCTTTAGAATGTCCTCAGATACATGTAGGTCCTTGGCAACTTCTCGTAGAGAATCCAACAATTCGAGAGTGCAGAAAGATGAGCAAACCGTACAGGATGTTATGGAGACAATCACACAATTTACATACCCATTCTCCACACAAGAAGGTGATGAACTGGTAAACAAATGCTCTTGAAAGGTGGCTCTTGTTGATATTAAAGAAAACATACGGAGTCAGCCTACAAACACGGTGAAGAAGCATTTAATGTTTTCATCACAGAGCGTTTCCTCGATGGGAAGAAGGACATATTTGAAAAGCTTGTTCTGCCACGTTTTCTAACTTTCTATCACATCGACCAGAAAACGAAGTCAAAGATTGAGCTCTTATATTCATCAGCAAAAGAAGACCGTTAATTACCAACTCGAACGTTGATTGTAGCACAGGAGAAAGGGCTTGACTTAAAAGACGTTTTAAGGTATGCTTTAAGTTCCTCTCCCTCAGCCTTGGCAATCTTTTATGGAAGTATGGCACACACTAACAAGGCAGCTCTGATGCACGAGGTAGTAAGGAATATGTAGATATTCCAACGTCTTCAAACAACGTTCTCATTATTTATGCAATGACATACATACAACAACAGCGACATGTTCCTGAGACATTTGGACTGTTTGACTTTGTAGCTGATCGGTACCATTCCAAACCAACCAAACTCTATGAGAGGGAAAAAAGATCATCAAAAGGGACAGGCACAAATAAGAATTACCAGATCAGATCAGAAGATGCCAAAACAAATCTCTAAATTCCTTGCATGTGGCTGATCAACTTTCAGATGTTAAAGTTTACGCAACTGCAGGAGACACCTGTTTCAGATTCTACGTATCTACCTCCAGAACTGTTTGAAGTTCAGGAAATCATGCAGTTGAAATCTGACCAAGAAGAAGCTGATGCAAGAATGTTTCTGCATGATTACCACAGGGAGTCACAGGGAGACTCTGACATTGCCATTTATACTGTCGACACACTTGTGTTTATTCTTGCATTATATGTATCAACTCTTCTAAAGAATCGCACTCTCCTTCAGCTGCTCTCTGTATCTCGCTACAAAAACTGCAAGAGTACTTGGAAATAATGTGGTAGATGCTTTGATTGGGCTCCATCCATTCACCGGATGTGACACTGTCAGCGACTTTCAGGGTAAAGGTAAAATCAAAGCCTTAATGCTGATCATGAAATTCCCCACTTACACAAAGGCCTGTTCAGACCTAGGGAAAGTATGGCTAGTTTTTGATTCCTTGCAGAAGACGTTGGCAAAGGTTGTGTGTGAGCTGTATGGCTGGGTTGACTCGAACTCCATGAACACTGCACGTCACAACGTCTTCAGATGTGGGCAGGTCACTGATTGTAAATTGCCACCAAATGGAGACAGTCTATATTTACATGTTATGAGGGCAAATTACCAAACAAGTGTACAGATCTTTTTTGCTACAAAACAGCAGTGCTCTTGGTCCGACAGGTCATGGCTGGAAGATAACAGACTCCAACATCAGTATCTGTTGGTCGACTATGCCCGTAGCATCAGACCAGATTCGTAAGAATGTCAAACGTGGCTGTCAGAAGAGTTCTTGCGATTCTCATAAACACTCATGTAAGAAGGCTGGTATGGACTGTACGGATATGTGTCAATGTAGCGGATGCCAAAATCGTCAGAACTTTGATCTGCAGGAAGACAGTGACAGTGATAACTCCGCTGATTAGAACTCTTATTATTGCTGTCTTAAAAATACTGTTTATAAATTGTGTGACTGGTAGCATTTCAGTTCACAATAACTGACTACACTGCTTTTTTGTTGAATGTAGAATAACAGATGAAGTCTTCCGCCTTTATGAACATTCTTGCATTTACTTGACACGTTACTTTGAAACTAAGATCTTCTGTTTTTCAGCTATGGGTTTTTCCGGTACTAGTAATTAAGTTTTTGACAGTAAATTTTCTGTGTAGGGAAATTGATTGTGGCCATATGCCATTTTCCATATCTATCACTGGCTTGGATTAATGACAGCTAGGAGAGGGTCGTGGCCGCATGGTTAACGTGCTCGCCTTTAAATCACAATACCACATGAGACGTGGTTTCAATCCCATTCTCGGACAGGGAGCTTTCAAGAAGGGTGGTCTGTTGTGGGTGGTCTTACGTGCAGCCGTTCGTTGGACATACGCTGCTTTCCACCACTGTGACATACGCTAGTGTGTCAGATGTGGGAGAGTTCGTCAGTTACTTGCCAAAGGTCGACGGTTTACCATAAGTAAAAGATTCTTGAGTATGATGTTAAGCAACAATCAAAAAAATAAAAAGAGAAATGACAGCTAATGCTGTGAACTTTCTCTTACATGCTGAAAGCAACTATTTCATGATGTCATGAACGTCAATGATGCATTTATAATTCTTCAACAAACATATGTCCAGACAGGTGTAATTTACAAAATATATCGAAACTTAACCTGTACAGTTACTCAAGGGCTGTTATGTTTATAAACCATATGTTTCTAGGTACATGGCAGGTGAGATTCATGAAGTATTTGATTGGTGCACCGTTCAGTCCTGAGAAAAAAAAACAACTCCTCCTTGAATGCCTGGTTTTCATTAATAAACAAATATTTTCAGTCGAACATTGGTGAATGTAGACTTCAAATTTCTAAGCACTTTGACAGATTCGGCCCATGGCCTACATGTTAACAATTTATTTCGCCTTTATCCAGTCCGAGTGCGCAGACTCGTCAAACCTAGTACTTTAGGACGGACTTTATCATTTCTTTCTGTCTAGCGTGGGGAGGCTGGCCAAATAATGGGTGGCCAGGTGTCAGTATACTGTGTACTGGATGATGCAGCATAGCGTTACAGCGTACAATCTTGACTTTCGCATTAGTCTGGTGCCAGGAGACTTTTAGCCCGCGTAGATGGTCATTTGTTTCTATGAATACAGCGTGTGTTTGATTTATTGATTTACTAAATTTTTACATTCACGACAACAGTCACCTTTGTGGGCTCAGGACACTGGATTGCACGGGAATGAACCATCCACATTTGGTAATTTACTGACGAACTTTTTCATGTACTTCATTGTGGTTAGGGACAAGGGTTGCTACCCTATTATTCTCACTAAGGCCGGTGAATGGCCAGGATTGAATCAATCTTTTGTGGGTTCTAGCCATTGAAAGACAACCAAACGCAGGTGCAGTGATGAACATCGTGCACAAGTACAGGCAATTGCTGAATCACTGACATTCATTACAGGAGTATTCATCATGGCTGTTAGAAAGTGATAGATTGTCTTACAAGCAATCGGAATGATTCAGGCTGTTCTCAGTCTATTTTCATAGTTGCAATAGTTTGCAAGATTTTTTTCCCCCAACAGCACCGAGGAGCCTCTCACCAATATGGTCGTTGTGAGTCAAGTCCAGCTCAGGCTGGCTTCCTCTCCGGCCGTACGTGGGAAGGTCTGCCAACAACCTGCGGATGGCCGCGGGTTTTCACTGGACTCTGCCCGGTTTCCTCACACCATAATGCTGGTCGCCGTCGTATAAGTGAAATATTCTTGCGTTCGGCGAGAAACACCAATCAAATAAACAATTAAATAAAATAAATTTTCCAGCAGGTGGGTTGGAAATTCTATTACCATTTTTATTGGCTCTGAATGTTGCTGTACAGGTTTTTAAGTAGTATATTACTTGATGTCCGACGTAGAAAATGGAATAAGTTAATTTGTATGTAATGTTTTAATGCAATGTTTTAATAAGGTATACGGAGTAAAACTGCCCGGAAACAACATTTCGATTGCAGATGTACCGACTCAACAGAGTACTCTCTCGTGGAATAGCAGATTGTATACGTTAAGCGGCCAGAGCTTTATCTCTCAGCTGATAACGCTTTTCAAAATTGCTGTGAAGTCCGTATGTCAACAGGACTTCAAACACAAACTCACCGCTCTGGAAGAACAGCGTTTCGATGTGTGCATAAACAGCGGCTTAGTTACACACACACACTAATGTTTTGAGTACAGGTCTCGTCAGTCCCCCAGGGTATGGTTTTCTTTGCTACTGCAGAAAGATTAGCTGGTTCCTCCAATACAAAGGTGACCCCAAGTATGATTTTCCGGGAGTTTAGTCCAAGCGGAATGTCACAGATATTGGTAAAAGAAATCGATTAGCGCAAATGGAATAAAATTGTTGTTGTTAATTTAGAAATGCCCAAAACAATATCGTCGTCGATTTTTGCACGCGTAACGATTCAAATCGGTATTAAAATTCCTTAAACTTATTATAAATATTGAAAAATTATTTCACAATTTAGGCTCATTTTAGCACTATAAATAGTACAGCTGTGAGTCTGACATTTACTAAAACGAACTAATATGAGCTGTTTTTTGTAAATACAGACAATTTGATTGGTGAATATGGACCTTTTCCGGGTATAATATCTTTTAATTATCTTTAAAGATTGGAAGCTGGCAGATGAATTAATTTACTTCGACATTATCAGCAAGTGCAACTAGTGTCTACCGGCGACAAATGATTTCTTCCATGCATGGTTATACCATCGACACTTGAATGGTTAAAGTTTCATTGATTAGAGTGAGAAAACGAACCGCTGCACCTATCATCGACAAATTATGGCACCGTAAATTAATGGAGCAATGATTTACTGTACCAGCGATGGCTGTAATAGTCTAAATAGTGGTCATCGAGCGTGAAGGAGAGTTCCGTCAGAAATATTCTTTATTACCAAAGGAAAATGGCGAAATGAAAACACATTGTCAATCTTGCCTAATACCGCTGAGTGACATAAGATTTATGGAAATGTAGATAAAGTATATGGAATGTGTATATCGTCTGTGTGGACATCTGCTCCGGACTCGATCAAGGCATATTTTGCTACATCAATAAAACTATGAGGTAAGCTGACAAGCGACCGGAATTCACTCGTTACGTGAGACCCTTTGCCAGCTATCACACTGTCTTCGCTGCTATGGTTTCATTCCCTTTGCCGACACAGTGTTATTCAACCAATAAACCAGCTAATCATTTATTCAACCAACCAACCAACCAATCCATCAAACCAGGCGTAACAATAACGCTAAATCTAATCATGCAAGATCACTTGTCTTCGCCTTAACAGGCAACCTGAACGAGTTTATTACAGCTGTAAATAATAATATAGCTGTAACTTAATTGTTTTATTCCGAAACACCAATCTAGAAGAGCGTTTTATGTATAGTACATTGCACCAGTGAAATAGTCTATTTGCTGTAGTTTCGCTGTCAGCATTTGCGCACGCTTTGTGTATCAATAAATGACAGGGCGAGTATTGCATGTCAATGCATGTCGTAACACAGCACGCGATATAATGCTCCCTTAACACATCATACATAATGCTTCAGTAGAAGACCAATCCATATCTCACAGTACACTCACAACGTACCCTTGCAGACTGTCTCCTTTCTATTATGCCCGTTTTCATTCCGCACCGAATGTCAAACTACTTATTTATTTATTTATTTTTTTTTTATATGGTGTTTTATGTCGTATTCAAGAATATTTGACTTGTATGACGGCCACCAGCATTATGGTGGGAGGAAACCGAGCAGAGCCTTGGGGAACCCACGACCATCCTTAGTTTTTTTGGTAGATCTTTCCACGCACGATCGGAGAGGAGACCAGCACGATCAGGAATTGAACTCACGCTACTTAGAAAAAAAACTGAACAATTTTGACTTTAATGGACAGTTGGAATAAAACTGTATTTTAGGTAAATTGACAAGGAGCCATTTTTCATCGCTTAAGAGCGACAATTTCTCATCTATCAGTTTAACTCACACTACTTAGAACAAAAATTTCGACGATTTTCACCTTTAATTAACATATATTTTGTATCAATGTGAGTAAGGGATGTCGTATATAGCGAGGTATATCTCCGTTATTTCCCAATATTTTTCTCGACATCTCGTTTACCCGTGCCAGTAAATTATGGGGGAAAATCTACTAGGAACGCTATTCGTTCAACGTCCTCTTTGGGTTCGGAGCAGATGCTCACCACTAACAGGGGAAATTGAAATGGTGGTCAATCCGTCTTCGAAAGCAGACTGTTCTTTTTAGAAATTTCTATTACTCCCAGGCTTCTCCTAAAACCAATCCTTATCACCTCCTACTCCTCCTTTATGAACATCATTGACTCGACAGGGGTTATGATGTCTATAAACACTGACCTATGGTCGCTTCATTTAATTTCATGACTTAAGCTGTGGAGAAACATTGTAAAGTAGTTTAATTTTGCGGCTTGTTGCGTTTATATTAAGAGATTGTTTCAGAGATATCAGTCAAACTCAGTTCAGTAAAGACCCTCCAGTGACCGGGTAATCGGGTCGCTTTACAAAGAAAAACAGGTACTTGTCATTAACTCTCACAGGATGGTCACAATACAAATTTGGTGGACTGATAATCCGGGCAAAACTAGGTCTAATCAATAATTAAAATACTCCTCAACCTTAAATGGTTTAGCTAAACTCCAATTGATACACCGCCAACAAAGTTTATCTTTGGGCAGTAGTGGCCTGAGAGATAACAAGAAATCATGTTTTCGTATTGTTATATTGTCATTTAGACGGAAAATTTCTATTCTAACGTCACTAATGTTAAATGTTCCTAGCTTTTTCTCACTGAGAATAGGCCAGTATCTGTGGGCGCCGATTCTTATGCCCTACTCACCTGATATTTACGTCTGTCGCCATTCTTACAACCAGCCTCATAGCCACGCTTCAGCAGGTCCATTTTTACCATTGTTGAAGGGTTAATGAAAGAAGACAACATGGCGTCAGCTGTGAACAGTTTTGTTAGATACCCCGCTTTACCCTCCCGGACATTTAACCTCTGCTCTAAAGCAACACAGAAAACAACTCAAATCAACTTAATTCATTTAAACATAAAAGGTGGAATTAATCTGTGTGAGTGATCTTTAAATTGTGTCCTACCCCGAAACTAAAACTTAACCAATATGTTAAGTAATCCGGTTTGTAATATGTTGAATAAATTAGTGTAAGGGTGTTGCAGAGTAAAGATGAGAAACAACTGGCTTGTTTAACTCTGAGATCAGCGACTAGCCTTACACAAGATCAAAGAAACACGAATAAGCTTGAATAAGTTTAATATATATATATTTGAGCAAAACAATATATATATATATATATATATATATATATATATATACAGCGTCCAAATTCGGATGGAATATTCCTGCTTCCAAAGGCGATTCAGTCCACGAAAATGTAGAGTCCACAGTTAAGTTGAACCCCTCAATCTACGGATGACAGTCCGATAAGTGGTTTATTCCCCAACTGGCTGTGAATGGGTAACCTCTTAGGGCGGATGAGTTGACAGAGATGTGGATGTAAGTTTCCTCGGAAATATACACAAAGTCACTTTCTGGGTAAACTGGGATGAAATGTATCTAATGGCACAAAGAGACAATGAGAGACACAAGCTCAAAAATAACGTCTCCAAAAATAACAAATAGCGAAACACAAGCTCACAAAGTGTTCTGTACAGAAAATGGAGTACAAATGTCGGATGGCGTGAAAGCCGGTATCTGCAAACCCAGCAAAATCCTTCTCAGTGAATGACAGTAAATATGACTGCTTTCAAATGGACTTGAGTAAATAACTGCTCACAAGTGGGCAAGTGACTGCCCTTAACTAACTGCGAGCTTCTCAACTCCGTCGATTATATTTATGGACTAATGTACAAGAAAATTATGTATGGTTTACAACGCTAATTCATGTTTCCAGAATGTATATAATATACCCTAAGTACAATGACACTAAACGCACGAACACCGAAACCTCGAGAACGTTGGACTGAATTACAGTGCAGACTATAATATAAACAAATCGGAAAATTTAGACCAGACAATGACTCAGGGAGAAATAAAAAAATATAATACAATGTTTAAAGAAGGAGTTCGTAACACGTGGACTAACATGATGGTCAGCGTGTAAAACCAAGCGGCGCCTTATACGAAAACTTCATGTCATTATACACCGTAGTGGTCATTCAGATGCAACAAATAGCTTTTAGCTGGATAAAGAAACTTGCAATTCCATAACCAAACATGTGGTCCTAATACTTTGGGGCTATAATTGTACACACATTGTGTATTTGATCAAGAAATTAGGACATAGAATAAAGAAAACCAATTCACCTTGTGTGATTCATTTCCAATGTCCCAGACAGCCAAAGCTGGATTCCAGCAACCAGTCCAACAAAACAAGGGCTGGTACATCTAGTGAGTGAACCAGTGAATGCATGAAATAAACATTACGACCTAATGATTAGACTAAGGCAGTTTAAGTTCAGAAAGCTTATGGCATTGAGCCCAGGTAAGTGCTCGGCGCTCATCAACAATGTAATCAGCAATGAGGTAAATTCAGCTCTCCTGGGCGTCCGCAGATAGGCCGAACATTTTCTTGTCACACAGTTATTGCCACTGTGGAAAGTAATTGTCGCAACAATACTTTCACACATTTTAAACGTTTGTTGTGACGTCACGGTATGGTCTAAGCAGTTGATTATTTCACAAGAATCCGCACTTGGCACTTTGTGTTCTGAGTGGTGATGGGTGACGAGTGTGTCTTCGTTTGGTGTAGGTGGAACGGGATTCGGTCTGTCAGCTACCTGCGGATGGTCGTGGGTTTCCCCTGGGCTCTGTCCGATTTCCACTCACCATAATGCTGGCCACCGTTGTATAAGTGAAATATTCTTGAGAACGGCGTAAAAAGCCAATCAAATAAATAAAATAAATACAGATCCAGTGTATGCTCATGTAACTTATCTAGAGTGCAATTGACCGGACTTCTCGGGACTAAAAGCTCTAATGCTGTTGCACTTCAAGTAACACCGTCACGAATGATCAACCATGGTACGTATTGTTTTCAAGTATGAAAGTAAATGCGTCTCAGCCGTCACAAAAGAACATTCGTTGACGCTAATTATGATGTAACGGTTTTCTTTTTATTTGTTTGAAATGACACCGCGCGATTCTTGAAAATGAATCGATAGTTGCTTCATTAGTACAAATACGTTGAAGAAGAAGAAACTCAGAATCAACTATTGCTCGTTGTTTCTCCATTGCAGAATCGCTATTTTATCAAAACGACTCAAGTGAAAGTTATTTTATGAAACCGAGGTGTGACAATGAATCAAAAGCTTCCTGTAATCTGAGCGGAGCAGACATTGCGCATTTCCGCTGAAGCTGAAGAGTCAGTCTGTCCTTGACACAAAACCAGCGCAGCATTAATGGCTTCCATGGTAGTATGCCATCGCCTGCCAAACACACATACCGGCAATATCCGAGAGTTCTCCTATTTGGTGGATAGTGCATTGTTCTCAGACGACATCCTGGTGGCATGGAAATGAGAAACAGACTACCTGTTGAACAACCCAATCAAAAAGCACTACCAGGTAGTCTCCATGGAAGCGCTTGATGATGGGTAATTTCGAGTTTCAATAACCCGTGAGACACACTTAAAATAACAAAACTCTACAACGTTGTGAACTGGCTGACTTTTTCCTCACGTGGGTGACAGATTTGTCTCCAGTTTTTGTTGACATTATGACATTTCAGGATGAAGAATCTGTTGTGAGAAAATGATGTTGTATTCCACAGCTTTATACTCACGATTGTCAAACGCTGGCAGATAGTTTGTATCTACAAAGCGTACAAGAACACGCTTTGATTGGTGCCTATCGGGATGGAGCTTGGCCAAGTAATGGGCGGTCTTGCGTCTTACTTAACAATGTTTCAGTCACATGACGACAGAGGAATCTTTAGAGTGCATGTAATGTGCCTCCTTGTTGCAGGACGAATTTCCACCGATCTTTTATCTTGTGCTGCTTCACTAAAACCGCTTACAGAAGGCAAGTAAGCTGCCCCGCCCGAGCCATTATACTGATCGGCCGCTGTACCAACTGTGCTAGCGGGGCCGGTAGGAGATATTGAGGTCGCACAGGTAGTTACTTGTTTATTTGAACAGCGTGTGATTTATAAATTAATTATTTATTTATTAACTCGTTTGTTAAACGTCATACTTAAGATATTTCCTTTTTAAGATAACGGTCACTGTCAGGGCTCTCGACACAGGAATGTCCGTAATTAACCATCGACCTGTGGTAAATAACTGACGAACTTTTTCGTGTACTTCAGCTTTTTGGAAATTAGTTAGTCTTCAACGAATGATTACAATCACACAAGCATTGTCAGTAACTAATGCCCTTAAAGTCAAAAACAGGTGCGGTTTTGAACACCGTGCAAAAGTACAGGTAACCACTGAATCACCGACATTCATCACAGGAGTATTCATCATGACTCCGTTCATCGTGATGTTAGATGATAGATTGTCTTACACGTTATCAGAGTGACTGAGATCGTCTTAAATCTTTGTTCATACTTGCAATAGTTTGAAAGATTTTTTTTTAACAGCTGGATTCGAAATTTTGCTACCTTTTCTTAATGACTCTGAATGTCGCTGCACAGGTTTTGAATTCGTGTATGACGTAGAAATTGGATGAGGTTGATTTTTATTTAATAGCAATGTTATAACAGCGTACACGGAGTAAAGCTTCCCAGAAACAACATTTCCAATACAGATGTGCGGACACACCGGAATACTTTCTCATGGAATACGATATTGTATGGGATAAGCGGACAGAGTTTATCTCTCAACCGGGAACGCTTCTCAGTATTGCTGTCAATTCCGTATGTCAACAGGACTTCAAACACAAACTCACCGCTGTGGAGGAAGAATGTCTTGGCGTGGGGATAAACAGCTGCTTAATGATTTCAGGAGACTCATGTTTTGAGTACAGGTTTCGTCAGTCCCCCAGTGTATGGTTTTCTTTGCTACTGCAGAAGGATTAGCTGTTTCCTCCAATATTGTTCTAGCGCCAAGTACGACTTTCTATGAGCTTACATGTTGAGAGATGTATCAGGGAATTTCGATAAAAAATAGATAAGCGCAAAATATTGCAATAAAATTTTTGCTATTAATTTAGGAAGGCTAAAAAGTCACCGTCGTTTGTACGCGCGTTTACCTTCAAAATCGGCATTAAAATTCCTTAAATTTATAACAAATAATGAAGAACATTTTCACACTTTAGACTCATTTTAACACTATAAATAGTGTGGCTACATGTCTTATATTCACTAAAAGCATTGATTTGAGCTGTTTTTGGTAAACACAGAAAATTTAATTTGCGAACATGGACATTTTTGACCAAACTTTCCGGTATAGTGCCTAAGTTTTAAAAATTGAAATTACTCAGTTGAATTAATTTAATATGCCCTTATCAGCAAGTGCTCTTAGTTTTTACCTGCGACAATTGACCTTTCAAGGCTTGGATGTACCACGAACACTTGAATGGTTCTGATTTTAACTGATCAAAGTAATTGATTAAAGCGAGAAATTGAATCGTTCTATCTATCGTGGACAAATCAAGGCATCCGTAAATTAATGGAGCAATGAATTACTGCACCAGCGATGGCTGTGGTGTTCTAAGTAGTTATCGTCGACAGTTACAAGAAACTTTAGTCAGACATATTTACTATTACTGAAGAAACAAATGACGAAACGAATACAGCTTGGCTAATAGCGCTGGCTGACGTAGCACTTGATGGAAAAGTAAATATAGTAAGTAGAATGTGCATGCTGTCTGTGTGGACTTACACTGTTGTTATCGACCAACGCATATTTTGGGTCATCAAATATAAGTAGAACAAAACTGTGAGGTAAACTGGTAAACGAATGAAGTTCACCGTTACGTAAGACCATTTGCCAAATATCACACTGTGAATTATCGTGAATTTTTGTTTCTTCATGATAAACACGAAGCAGCGAGTCGGCTACTCACGCCTGAGCTCTTTTCGACTGAAGAAATGTCTTCTGATATTGTTACGTACATTCTCTTTCTTTTGTTTACCGTGATGAGAATTGTTGATCCGAACCAAAATGAGAGGACAGTCTGCGAATGGCATTGTTCAGAATTGAATTCCTCTAGAGCCGGTTTCAAAGATATGTGTTCAAACATTGTTGCCTTCATAATTGGCTTATGTATCAGTCATTAATATTTGGCTGTAAAGGAGACCCTAACATTCCCAATGAATCCTTATGAACCTAAGATCAGTCATTAATATTTGGCTGTAGAGGAGACCCTAACATTCTTAATGAATCCTTATGAACCTAAGTTGGATTTTTTTTCTGAAACCTTGGGCAAAAAAAAAAAAAGACGAAACACAAATTACGGATAAGCTTTCTTTCATGTTGGTACTATCTTGTGTAGCAAATGCATTGCTACACACTAAAAAGCCTTCCATGCAAGAAGCCCGTCAGAAAAAAAGTCCGCCACAAAAAAATAATCTGTGGGTCTGTAATTTGTGGGTCTCACCAATGGTCCAAAGCTTTAATGATGTTCTCTTATCTAACAATCAAGTGCATAATTCACGCATAGGATGATATTCAATTACGACCGGGTTATAAATGTCATTCAAGGACGACCTAAGCATCAGTCCCAAATAGAGGGTAACTCATCAGAGAACACACAGGGCGTTCTTATCGTTACACTGTTTATTTATATTTTTTTTCATTTTCTCTTCTGGTCCAAGAGAACAGTTTCGTCAATCACTTTTTAATAATTTATATATTTTGATGACAGTAGTTCATTTGTTTGTCTTTTTCCAGAAAATCTGCCTCAGATTTGTTCTGTTATATACCAAAGGATTCATGATTTCACATAAACTTGTACACGTACTACGTATACTTATAGCTATATAATGCGTTAAACGTAAAAATTTTGTCATATGTAATGTATGGATAGCTGAATAACCCTCTCCAATACCACCAATGTTGGAAACTGGAAACCTGTAGAAGTCTATTGCATCCTTTCACAAAACCATGTTGTCATCAGACTGGATGGGATAAATTCACTTTTGAACATCATTTCCCAGTGGGTCATGTCCTGACGTGATTCCGTCTAACAAACCGATCTAAATGAGCAAACGTATGCGAAGCCTCAGAATCATGCTGTTTGGTCATAAAATGTACACAGTTTTGAACTCAATACGTAATGCCATTGACGTGAAGATGCCATTGACGTAAACCAGCCACACAAGCAAGAATCTTTCCGTGCGAACAAAGATGCACGAAGCCGAGAATGTAATAAATGTTTACAAACCTTTATCATGTGTTTGTATGCACCTTTGAGTTTCAGGGAAGGGGTTGATTTAGGAACTTTCCGTTGATTTTGATGGATGGTAGCACAGAAGGTTTAGAGTTTTACGCTCTGCTCAGAGCTAACCAGTTAGCCACGCTACAACTGGTTGAGGTTTAAGATTTTCATGTGTTGACGAGTGCGGTTAACAAGGCGTGAGTTTTGGAATGCCGTTTCTTAATTAGCCACTGAGAATCAGCATGTCTCTAGGTTTTTCATTGATTAAACGTTGAATGTTTTTCCCTTTTGCGAAAATAACAGCAATGTTTTTATTTCTACATACTGTAGATATTCCCAACATGTATAAAAAGCAAGCGAAACATTTATATTTTGTTCCTGGGGCCAATTCCCCGCCTTGGCACTGAATCAGTGACGTTCATGACAGAAGTATTCATCATAACTGTTACAAAGTGATAGATCGTCTTGTACACGCTTGAACTGGACGATTTTTGAACCTTTTCAAAGTTTGCAAGAATTTTTTCAACAGATGGATTGGAAATTTCATTACCATTTATTGATGACTCCTAATGTCACTCTTCAGGTTTCAATTAGTGTACTGCGTGACGACGAATATAGAAATTGTATTACCTTGTTTTGTATTTAATAAACATGTTGCAAAGACGATGGAAATGGCGTGTCTGTAAGCAATGATATAATGTGTGGAGTTTGTTGGTGAGTACAAGTGCACGGCATACGAAGTAAACCTTTTCCGAAACAACATTTCCAATACAGATGTGTGAAGACTCTGGAGCCTTTGCTGACGGAATACGAGGGTGTACATGTATGTGGGTTAGGCGGGCGGAGCTTTATCTCTCAACAGGGAACGCTGTCAATTCCGTATGTCAACAGAACCTCAATCAGAAACTCGCCGCCCAGGGGGAAGAATGTCTTGACCCAGAGATTAACAACTGCTTAGTGGTTAACGACATCAATGTTTTCAGTAGGTGTTTCGTCTGTCCCCCAGTGTTTGGTTTTCTTTGCTATATACAGCTGAAGAACTGACAATGGAAAGGAGTCCAAGAGGCTGTACGGTAGATTATTAAGGAAAAAATTCAAATACTATCGACTTTTTGCTATTATTTTCGAACTGCTCCCCCCCCCCCGCACAATCCGACACCACCAAAAATAAACGTTTCCAAAAATATCAGGTTTTAATTTAAATTGATACATCGGGTTGCATTCTAACCTTTTCAAAGTTTATAGTCATTTTAACACTATAAATAGTACGAGTCATATGTTTACTGAGAGGTAAGAAAGGGCTATTCTTTATACACGGAATTTGACAAGTGTTCAGCCAGCTTTAAACCTTTTTAAGATTCAACACACCATTATCAGGAAGGGCAACGGGAAGTAGGGTAGAAACAGTCATTGAAGTGAAAACACATCGTCAAATCTGGCTGGTAACGCTAGTTTACTATTTATTTTATTCATTTGTTTTGTTCTGTTTGATTGATGTTTTATGTCGTACTCAAGAACATTTCACTTACACAACGACGGCCAGCATTATGGTGGGACGAAACCGGACAAAAGCCTGGGGAAACCCACGACCATCCGCAGGTTGTAGGCAGACCCTTCCACGTACGGTCGGAGAGAAAGTCAGCGACCACATACTTCATGCCTTTTAAAGCTTTGTTAATTAAAGGATAAATGCCATGAACGTGGATAGTTTTCCGTCGACGTCAGATTTGTTCTCAGGCATCGTTGTAACAAAATCAACTAAAGACGTAACTAGTTTTGGCCCCCAGCTTTGTTCAAAATGTTCCACACGAAGTAACAAGAACGTTGCACGATCCAACGGTACCAGTAAATAGGCCCATACATACACTAGCATTCCTATCATTGTATTATACATTTAGCAGCAGAATGGCATAAAAAAAAGATATTACAAAACGCGTTCTGGCGTAAACACAGAAGGGAAAGAGCGCGAGAAAATGTGACTTAGTTTCCTGATGAATTGTGTTTGAACTCCCTTAGCAACGCTTCAGTTTACCACATCTTCAGCGCGTGGCCTAAGCCTTGGGTTTGGCGTTTGACATAACAGCGTGAACTGACCTTCGATAGGTTCTTTCATTTCTACCACGACTGTTTGATATGGGACTGTTTGATATGGGACTGTTTGATATGTGACTTGTTTGATATGGGACTCTTTGATATGTCACGAACTTTTCGCTCGCCATGATGTTGAAGTCAGTGAGGTGCGTGGTTTCTAACCACGAGACAAGTGGGATGCGGGTGCAATACCGACCTTGAACAGGAAATTTGTAGGCTCTATCACTGCCCGCTGTCCTGCAAGCGAAAAATGAAAAGATTGCATGGAGTTTAACAGCAATTGAATCAAACATTTTTGTGCCACCGGCCGCTTACGCTGATTTTAACTGGCACGCATCTTCTTAGGCGTTCTTTTAGCCCTTGTGGCCAAAAGAAGAACAGCAAAACATATTTTGAAAAACAAGTAGATTTAAATGGAAATCTTTATACATGAAAGGAAAA
The DNA here is from genome assembly GCF_032854445.1 of Liolophura sinensis. Classification (NCBI taxonomy): domain Eukaryota; kingdom Metazoa; phylum Mollusca; class Polyplacophora; order Chitonida; family Chitonidae; genus Liolophura; species Liolophura sinensis. Next base: position 12,681,739 of record NC_088302.1, read on the forward strand.
GTGATAATGTACTTATGTCTACATATCAGTTTTTCAGTGCTTTTTCCATGTGACATGCAGTACCACATAAGCAGCCCTGGCTTTCCTCTAGATAGCTCGATAACGTGTATCCTGCCATTTACCATCCGACGGACGGCTTACATATCCGAAAGTACTAAGTATCTGATGTAACTTGAAAGGGTCTTCTCATGACAGATTTAAATCAGTGGCCATCAAGTCTCTATAGGCGCGTTCACACCACAGAGTGCTCTAAAACCTTATAGGCTGCTTATTGGTTTCATTGTGGCGCGAGGGGACGAAAGAATGTGTATCATGTGACCTTAAGCCACATCGAAATTACTAACGTCATGTGCTTGAATCTGTGCGTGTTCTATTTAAAACGTTTTAACGTTCTCGGTACCAGTATAATTTCCGCTTATGTTTTGAGCAAACGGCCACCCAATAGGCCTGCAGTAGAAGCTTGTAAGGAATTACTTCCTGGCCTAAATATTTCACCGACGCCAAACACCTATGCGTCTTTCATTGGCTATTCTTTCCGTTAGACCACACCATTCCTTTGGGTTATCAAATTCGCAGTAGTTCTATGTGGGAAGACAACATTGATTGTTGCTTGGAATGGTGTTCTTCGTCTTCCACTTGCATCGCTGCAAGTTACCGTCGTCTTTTCTTTTCTTTTTCGTAGTAAAGAGAATTTCTGACCTGTACGAGTGAGTGAGTGAGTGCTTGGGGTTTAACGTCGTACTCAACAATTTTTCACCCATATGACGACGAGACCTGTACGAAAAAGGGATCAAAATCTTGGATTAACTTTGACCACAGTTGAACACCATTAGGCTACTATTGAATGTAAATGGAATAAATACGTTCTGAAAATATTACTTTGGGGATACTATTCTTCTTGTTCTTCGTAGAGGGGTGCATTTTTGAAACACGCATGCGTCACATCTTGTGATCGTCATCTTCTCATATTTGTGTTTGATAAGAATTGTTGATGTGAACCAACATGACACGAACATATGTGTCAAAACATTCGTTTGACATCCTTATACGGATGTTTCAAGTGAATAACCGCATGGTCAATTCCCAAACATGCAGGTCAGATGTGATCGCCACCATACGTCCCCCACCCGATCCGGTTGCAAAGAAATTTGTTCTAATATTGTTGATTTGACCTTTACTTTGTATATCAGTTAGAAACTTTAGGTAGAGGAGACTCTAATATACCCAATCAATTATTCCCAATTTAAGGTGGATTATTTTTGAAACTTTGGTTTAAAGAAAATAAGACGAAACACAAATTGGTGATAAACTTTCTTTCATTTCGGTATGATGCTGTTATTTTTGTGTAGTAAATGCATTTGTTCAATTAAATGTTACTTGATTGTATGTGAGCAATTCTGTGTAATCGTGCTTTAATAAAACTGACAATATTACGTAACAGACTCGTGTAACGTGATACACACTCCATACAAGGTGCCCGTTAGATAACAAGTCCGCCAGCTTAATATGGCTGAACACTAGGGCCAACTCAATTACTGAAGCTTTAATTATGTCCCTTATCTAACTATCTAGTTTAGAATTCGCGCGTAGGTTGATATTCAATTACGACCGGGTTATAAATGTCATTCAAGGACGGGCTGAGCCTCAGTCTCAGATAGAACGTAATTCAATCGTGCTGCCCTTTGTGGTCGGATTGCCAGTCGTGAGCTTGCATCGGCTTTACGGACAACGCCTTAGCTCAGGCGGCTAATATTGCCTAAGGTGGTTCGCTGGGAAGCCGGTAGATGCAGTATCTTTCTATTAATTGGCCCCTGCAACGTTACAAGTGAGCAGTATCGCCGTTAGGCGTTTGTACTTCACTGTTATTTCATTAGTTATTTATCAGTTAATCAAAAGTGATATACATGGATCCAGCCGCCTGGGTGAGAATGAACAGCTGTACATGTGGCCTGCGCATATCTTGTCAGACACTAACATTCAAGCCTAATTTTGAAGCGTAACATTATCAGGTATTACTCTGTGTATATACAGATGTAGTTAAAGACGTACAGTGTACATAATATACTGTGGGAACATCCTAGGCGGTCTTGCCATTACATTTTGTTTGTGTGTTTTTCATTTTAGCTTCCTAACCCAGAGTTTCTATCTTCGTATGTTACAATTTCGTGAATTGCATTGGTGAAATTACTTTCTGATAATTTACATATTCTGGTTATAGCATGATTTTTTAAAAAAGTTTTCATTTTTTTTTGTTTTATTTTCGCACACCTTTTACAGTTTCGCATGGATTTATACATGTAACTTTATAAAGCTTTGAATGTAAAATAATGCCATGTGTAATATGTAGAAGCCGGGTAGGTGAAATGTAACAATAGAAATAGTAAGGAACCAGGGAGTGAGTGAGTGAGTGCTTGGGGTTTAACGTCGTACTCAACAATTTTTCAGTCATATGACGACGAAGGAATCATTAGGGTGCATGTACATGTAATGTGCCTCCTTGTTGCAGGACGGATTTCCACCGCTCTTTTATTTAGTGCCGCTTCACTGAGACGACTTACCGAAGGCAAGTAAGCTGCCCCGCCCGAGCCATTATACTGATACGGGCCAACCAGTCGTTGCACTATCCCCTTCATGCTGAACGCCAAGCGAGGAAGTTACAACTTCCTCTTTTAAAGTCTTAGGTGTGACTCGATCAAGGATTGATCCTGGATCTACCGGTCCCGAAGCGGACGTTCTACCAACTGTGCTATCCGGGCCGGTCGGAACCAGGGAAGTGGGTGTTCTCTTGTGACGCTGTAAATCCTGTTCCCACCTATATCCTTCATCTATGATCACATCGCTCCCCTTTTCCAGCATCGCTAGTCGATGCTCGGACCAGACCTATTGGGTATATCACCACTCGATGCGAACACCTTCCCGTGATGCTCCCTCGACTGTAAACTACGAACATATTGGATTACCTGCATGATACAGTTTTCAAAGAGACCTATCGTATCCACATCACAAGCCAGATCTGATTTAATGGTATACATATGCATTTTTTCCCGTCATTCCCTGCCACTAGATGAAAATGGAAACCTGCAGGAAACCAGTTTATCTCATAAAGCATCCTTCCTCAAGACGATGCAGTCATCAGGGTAGAGGGGATAAATTCGCTCTTGAACATCATTTCCCCATGGTTCATATTCCGACGTGACTCCGCTAACAACCGATCTAAATGCGCATATGTATAAAGTGTTGTCTCAGAACGATGCTTTTTGGTCGTAAGCTGAAAAGAGCTTTGAACTCAATATCTAGGGCCACTGTTGTAAAGTGAAGAAACATGTAGCACAGTCTTCCCTGTGAACTGCATCCGTTCGCCAGCCTAGTATGGAATAAAGGCTTACATCAGGTCACAAACATTTATGATGTTTTAGTATACGTCTTTAACTTCCGAGAAATAGGTATGATTAGAAACTTTTCGCGGGAATTGATGTATGGTGGCACAGTGGTTTACAGTTCTACGATCTGCTCACATATTCGCCTCTTTATCATTCCATGATTACATTTACAGTCTGAATCTGAATGGTACATTTTTTTCTTGCTTCGCTGTCTTTGCTGTTCTTACACGTACTGTGAGCAGCACAGGTAAAGAAATTCAGAGGTGTGCAGCACATTGCCTTTAGTAGATATCATGAATGTTGGGAAGCACATAAGGATTGAGAGTGTGGAGCCCAGTGTCTTTGGTGGATGCTGTGAATAGCACATGGATACTGGGCGAGACGTGCGCAGCATAATGCGTTTGGGCAGATACCGTAAAAAGCATTTGCATTATGGTTAATAAGTATGCGGCAGATTGCCCATCTTGAATACTGTGAAAAGTCCATGTATAATGGTATAACGCTTTTGGATGCATACCGTGCAAAATACAGGCATAGCAGTTGAGAAGAGTGCATCTTATTGGATTTGGATAGATATAGCACAGTTAAAACGATTCAGAAGTGTGAAGCATAATGCACTTTGTTAGATATTGTGATTGTGGAAGGGATCTAACGGTTTAGTGGGTTTATATTATGTACAGGTCGGTCCTTCATACAAAATATTTGCAGTATCATGCGATTTATTTAATGCTTTATTTCAGAAATGAGAGCACTGCCCGCCTAAGCCAGTCGGTTCCACGCTGCACAATACACATCATTTTCTGCAGTTACGTTGGTGCTTGAAAACTACTTCGTAACTTTTCAAGTAAAGCCACTCACAAACTGTGTCGTATTACAGCTTTGCTTTACAAGTAAATCTAAACAAAAACTGTGACGTATTTTCAGAAAAGAACGAAACAGTACAGGGCTTGGAGTGATTTGTTTTAGATGGGCAATGTTCTCGCATAAAACGCTTTTGTAGATGGTACTCAGTGTACATCTTTAGATGAATTAGTCGCACTCCATTTCTGGAGAGACATGGTAATAATGACTTTAGGAATTTCTTTTAAAATTAAATATTAAATAAACAATACATTTTGATCATGGTCGAATTCCTAATGCTTACCATAAGACCTTGTTTACCGACAATAATAGTTTGTATATAATAGAAAATGGATGGAGTTAGCATGGTATTCTAATAATTTTATGTGTTGAATGAACGAAAATATGTACTGAGTACTCAAGAATATTTCACACAGACGGAGGTGACCAGCATTATGGTCGGAGAAAATTGGTCAGAGCCCGGGGAAACGTTGGGCATGCACGACAAAAGAGGAAGCATGAAAGAAAATAACCCCTTCAACAATTTAGCTATATGAGAATTGTTTGAAAGGAGGCATGTTTAAAAAAGCAATTTGAAATTATGAGACGTATTTTAATATTTTTATGACTAGAGCGTATATTTTGTCTTTAAGCACAAAATACTCCGAGGATAACTTAATAAAACGTGTGTGACACAGTTCATACAAATTATAAATGATATGCATACTTCCCCTCAGAAGATTTGTTGAGATGAATGCTCGTTGTAGAGTTCATAATTACTACTGAATGATCAAAATGCCTCGTCCACACACCCTGATATTACTGTCAAGGCTTTATGTTGCTGGAGGCTCTTCTCTGCAATGAACGTTTGCGCTTGCATTACGGTTTTCTAACGACTTCACCTTCGGCATTTTGTGGTTGTCTTTTCCGAGGCTTTTTCTGTTTTATGTTTTGAAGTGAAAGGATGTATGTTCCATTTGCAAAATGCATAGGACATTTCATTTTCATAGGTTTTTTTTAGATTAGTGTGCGCAAAATATGTCTATTATTCTCGTCAGGTTGTTACAGGGTCAGAGAAACAGATATAGCCGGGATAGAAAGTTCCCGTAGGCTGTTGTTGCTCACTAGCGCACTAATCACTGCATGCTCGACTCCACGCTGAAAAGACTAAAGGTGACTTGATTAGGCAATTCATCAAATAACTTTATTTTTCTGCCGATGACAGATAGCTCGTCACCTATAGCTACCCAAAGCAAGGATTTGCCTGGGACAACATTGGAGACTCTCAAATCCTTGTCATTAGCAGGCCGGAAGTCACGTCAAGTTGCTACTCTCGTTACGGTCAATGCTCCCGGGTTACATTAGGACACTCCAATTCCCAGCGCACACGGGTCGGTGTTTAATAGCAACGTTTCATCTACGATGACTGGGAGTCCCATCCAATCAATCGATCAATCAATCAATCAATCAGTCAAATGAAACAAACAAACAAATCATTTCATAAAGAGAACACAGGAACTGTGCATTCAATACTGACATACATGTATGCGAAAACGCAATTTTTTGGCAAGTTTTGCCAAGCATAAATGCTGAGCAAGCACAGCAAAATCAAGACAGTCCAATATTTTCAACATCTTCGTTGTATATGATATATTACAGAAACTCTGCATGTCACAATTTAATATTTCGCACGGAACTAGTTGGGTTTTCTCTCGGGATTTTATTTATCACCAGAGACAATGAACTGTTTGTTGTCACTGGCCTTTTAGGGACTCCTGCCACTTAAGTGAGAATCGTTGTCTGGGGTGCCAGCTGGCTGTTGGGCGACATCTCAATAGAAAATGGCATAAACGCTTCTCTAAATTGCGTTTACTGGCACATGTTTATACCAGGTGCGGGGCATATCAAGAGTTTCAAGAATAACATCGTCAATTCCTGGGTTTTGCGCAAGCATGTTTACAGGGGAATACTCTGGCCTCTTCACTCTAATAAGTAGCAAGCACACTGCTTAGCTAACCTGCGGTTCTTACCCTGAGTAATTAAAGTCTGGGCCGGGTTGATGTGCACTAACAACAGAGAGCTGCTGCCGCCGGTCACCGAATGGTTTATGATCAGCAATGAGTAAAATATCCTGTCCATAGAAACAGAACCAATTAAAATACATTAAGCACTCCATTCCAGCTAGGTGGTCACTGACAGAAGAAATAGTGAACGCTCTTGAATGAGTTCTCTTTGACAGCATTGAACCATGTCTGTTATAGAGCAAAGGATCAAAGTGGCCTAAGAGTATTCTAGATCAGCTCAGCCTCCTAATGGGGTCTGTTCATTTACCTATATTACCGTTACTGTGGGTGCATTATGCTTCGATGTATGTTGAATAATGCACAACTAATCTCGGTAAGATAGGTAGGGTAAAAGACTACCGGAGTTACGACAGGGAGGCGCGATGGTCCGCGGAGTAATTACCCTGGCACAGTTGGTCAGTTCTGGAGAGCCAGGTCGTTCAGGAGCACACAGCTCTCCTCTTCTCGCTGGCTAAGATAATTAACCAAAGATTTCTGGCGTGTATCTACTCTTCAATGCTTTGCTAGGAAAACACAGACTATTCTCCGGAAAATTAAGGGCGACAACAAATTACCGGTCTTGGAGAGTTTGTGCTCAACCCTCTTTGTTCTTGAAGCGATGAGAGGCAAAGATGTGAAACGTAGTGAATGTATAAGGAAAAGACGTAGTCGAGTGAGCTTTAGCGGGGCCTAGCGAGATGATGCGGCGGGCTGTCAGCACATCGGGCGGTTTATCAGACTGGAGAGCACGCGCGACCAACTCTATCCAGCGTATTGATGCCGCACAAGCCTCACAACACTGTTAGCTGAAATACCTGTTCAGTTGTGCAGCTGACCATTACTGGTTACACTGTTTATACGATAAAGGGGCGTAGAGTTGTCTTTATTTGATTTACTTTACATCCTTTTACTGCATTTGTTACAAAGAAAAGAAGTGTTATAAGAGGAAAGGGGATCAAAATATGTGAATGAATGAAGTTAAGCTGGACGTGCCTTACCTCCTAGGGACCTACCAACAAGAGTGGCCCGGTTAAAAGGTGCTGTTGGCAACCATATGCCAGTAATGTCAAGTTTGAAGGTATACCTGGAACATCTACCTTAAGGGTTTCACAGTGGTGCAAAAACCAACGACCGTCTACGCTAATTTCAAATATCATGGGTGGAAACGGGTCTGACAACAGCACTGACGGGGGTCTTCAGTCAGCGGAATTAAGCTGGGAGATACAAATCCCTTTGTACTGTTTAATCTTTCTCCTGGCAGTGGTGGGCAATTTCTTAGTTATCATCACCATCATACAGAACAAACGGATGCGAACTGTGACGAATGTGTTTCTGCTCAACTTGTCTATCAGTGATCTTCTGCTGGCGGTATTCTGTATGCCTTTCACATTCGTCCCGATTATTCTCAAAAATTTCATCTTTGGAGCTACGATGTGTGTTATGATCAGATATTTACAAGGTAAGTAATGGTCAGATTTAGTTTAAGACATTAAGTAGCCGTATAATTTAATACATGGCTATCACCATTTGTGCAATAGGATTACTTTTGGGCATCCCACAATTCTGTTTATCCTAAGGCCTGCAGAAACAAGTTTTTTTTTTAAATTTTGTAATATTCCCAACTCTTTCATTTACCTAGTGCCGATTTTCTAAAATCTTTTGTCATATTAGATTTCAATATTGCAATACATCTTAAGATTAAATACCATATTTCAAGAATAATCATGTAAAGCAAAGACTTTTCTATTGTTTTTTTTTTTCTTAATAAAGAAATAAATGATATCAATGAACGCAAACCCTTCAGGACTTAAGCACGAACGTGCAGAGATAAGATTGTTGTGTATACAAAAGCTTCCCAAGATTGCAGACAACCGGATCAAGTCTGACAGTTAAGCCAGTGATCGAACGGTGATAGGTTTCTCCGGACTGTCGAGCTGATGCCACGAGGACAGGGTAGGAAAAATGAGCCTAATAATGATCACGGGCCGTGACTCGGACCACTGGCTCTCTATTAGCTAAAGGCCCATTTTCATCAGATCTCCATTTGATGTGGACGCCAGCATTAGCCGCACGATGACCACGACTGCCCATTCATTCGTCCGAATTACAAATTGCCGTTGGACTTTTATTTCGTACCGAAGTGTATGAGGGATTGGGCTTCGTTTCCTTTAACCAGTCCGATAATAAAGTGCCCCGGCAAAAGTGGGTAGATTGCGATCGCTGCACAGCCAGATATTGGTCTAGTGAAAATCGTTATCTCGTTACTACCCACAAATAAAACCATTTGAGAAAAGCCGTCTGTTCAGCTTACTCATACTGGCTTTAGTAGGTCATGCGTTTACCTGGTAATATTTGCATAGCTACGAAAACTCCATTACACTTGGAAGCAAACAAAAGGGTCCTCTGTAATGAACCAGGGAACCAGTTAATGGTGGTTTGTCTCTTTTGTCGAGAATTCTAATAAAGTTTATATAGGGATGAAAATACATTCACATTCTGTTTCGATCGAGCAGTGTATCTTTACTTTTCTTCCGAATTGTGTGTGAGGAGATAGTAGTATGGGAAATAAGAGCAATTGATTTCAATTGATACCTGTATTTGACGCATCTGAACATATGCCATTTCGAAAATTCAAAAGCAGTACATGAAATATGAATTCCCAATACAACTGGAACACATTCTGCAATATTTTACACCTTATTAAGTCTCTTATTTATATTAAAATTTGTTCAAACAACTTTATAGGGGATTCCAGATTGCTGTTTAAAGTGTTGCCTGAGCGTGCTATTTTTTCTGCTATTCATTCTGTATTTTTGCTTCACCTAAACGTCGTTGTGGTCTGTAATTTAGAATCCAATAGGACCTACAAGATCATCCAATTTTCTTGTAGCGCATAAAACTTTAAATGACGTTAAAGCAGTCTTATCTTGTTACTGCGCTGGTTGCAAAATAATGAAAGCAATTCTGTTCACATGTATTTTGACATTTGTCGTTGGATTGAAGAACGTCTGCACTGAAAACCGTTTAGTAATCGGTTAAATATTGCACTCTGCGGGCTACTACATATACATGTACCTTATAACCACTTACCTGCGTTTGTCATTTCACTTACTGCTGTGGTGTGAGGATGCGGTGACCAGCTATACGAGAGTTGCACACAGGCATCACGAGGCTGCTACTTACATAGCAGTCGTTGGCTAGCTAATTTGCCTGGTTTTTGAGGTGCTTGACTTAAATCAAAATGTTGACATTTGGAGCAGTAGAGCTGGACATACTGTAATCTCTCTCAGCAATGCATTTCCCAGTTTAGTCATGTTGCAAAGAGTGATTGCTAATTAGATGTGACAAGATGTGTTGGTGGTCTAAGTTGCTTCATATATTGTGCCCTTACATGGACCGAATAAACTGACCGGATTTCACCGGTCACGTGGAACAATTTGCCATTTATAGGCAAGGTAACCACTGCTCTGACTTTACTCGGTGATCACAAGCGTCCTTGAAATTGGTACTTTTGCATTGTTCTCATGGGATGGGTAATTAGATGTGAAGACAACACAACATTTCAAGACCAGTGAGGTCTAATAAATTGCATTGGTCACCAGAGCGCTTTTTACCATAATTATTTATTTACATGGAGTTTTACACCGTGTTCAAGACTTAAAGTACTTCTACTTAAGTCATAGTGTTGCGGCGTGTTAGCTGTGATCATTTGCCACCTATCACACTGTCGTCGCTGCTCTGGTTTTTCTCTCTACGCTGTACGTCTTAAGTATAACGTGTAACAATTTGCCAACGATTGGCTTGGTTTCCCTCACTATAAGCTGTACATAAACCAAGATTTTGATGATGAACAAGCATTCCTGAGGCCTAGTCCTTTGTGTTGTGACAATGCGAGTGTTCATTAAATGTTAAAACAACGCAGCATTTTGAGACCAGTGACCTCTAATAAATTGCAATGAATATTAGTGCATTTGTTAAATTTAATTCTGTTAATGCCGTGGTTCTACTTTCAATGCATTCACGTGGACTGTTAGGATAAAACTCTGTGATATAAAATGACAAGAGGTCTGATTTTACCAGTCACTTGTGACCATTTGCCAACTCTTGCACTGTGGTCTATGCACTGGCTTTACTAACTATGATGTGGTGTTTTATCTTTTATTTTATGTAAAATTTCTGTTTACCAAAACATTCAGAATTGAATATTCGTTCACCCTGCTTCGAATAAGTTTGAATTGCCCCTATATCCAAATAGGTGATGACGCCCTACACCCACAGCTGCTCTACTACATGGTGAATGGGTGCTATTATTACTATCCTGGTCATTTCGGTACATATGCAAGATTTTTTTCACGTTAAGAGTAATTTGTAACAGCGAGTTTAGACAGGACATATAACTAATCCGATACCGGTAATGTGCACAAAATATTGATACACCATGTATTCACCATGTATTTCGTTGATTCTCTTTCGTTGTTTCATTGAATTGATTGAGTAGGCATTAAATTGTGTTAGCTTTAGACGTATGTAACACCACAATATCATCAAATTCTCGAATGCCTCAGTTCGCTTAAAAATGGTCCAGCGAGGATCAAATAGAATTGTATCACATGCGCGTTAAAACAACTATCATTTTATAGAAAAAGACTCTTTTTGATCGACCGGAAATTGATACTTTAGGATTGATCGTAGAAATCCTCCCTTACTGGAGAAATGGTGACCAGGGCTATTGTTCGTCATGGCTGTTAAGAATAGAGCCAGGCAATCACAAATAATTGTAGATGAAAGCAGGCAGTGTGACGCGCTCCAGGAGATAAGAGAGTTAGTACGTAACGGCTCATATCATCTTAACCAGGGGTTTGTAATGACCAGTAATGGACCTAATCAAGTTCATGAAAGATAATCTCATGCAGCTGTCCACAAAATCAATCGATCAAGTTTCATGACAAGCTGATATGTCAGTGATTAGCCGGATTGTGGCACGGTCTTGCGATATTCAACCCGAGGACCCTTTTACAGTTCAGCTTGTGCCCCCAAAGCTTACATGCATGTTGTATCCCTCTTTTATTCGTATCCTATATGTATGCTGGGAAAGGGATCGACCCCAAGAGCTCATGATGTTACGTTTGCATGTAACTATTCCTCTAGGTTACTCTCCACATTGCAACTCACCATGTTTCTGGATCCCCTCACTGATAGTTTTGGTGTTAGAGGTGCTCCAAGCATAAACCTGTCCAGTATTTAATGAGCAAAGTATCAGCGAAGTATTAGCGAAGTACGGCGAAAAACATTAATGGACTACTTTAAGAAAGATGCAATGGGGACCTGCCCAACGCCAGGCAGCATGACCTGGGCGTCATTTTATTGACGTCAAATGTTCCTTTCCCAGCTATTCATTATGACGTCACAATAAAGACAGCATGGCTTTATCATAAAAACTGATACATTGCAACGATGTAGCCGTTACGCTACAATCCTTTTTTCACGTAACAATTGATCGTCCAATATGCACGTCCAGTTCTTCTTCTCGATTTAACGCCATGTATAACGGAATAGAACCGCCCAAACTTTATTCCCGCCTAACAGTCATTTAAAAATTTGTTTATAACCATAAATGTTTATACTAATATGTTCTGTATTATATCTTTGTATACCTCTGTATTCTGTTGGCGAAAAAATAAACAAAACCGAAAAAAAAGTCCTGCTTCATACTAACATCACCTCACGGGATTAATATGTATGCCGCCTCTCCATTACGGCGATATTTATACTAAATATGGAGAAAAAGAACACTTGCTATGGCAAAAGCAGGAATATACCACGGAATTTTTAAAGTGATACCTATTACACATGTAGATGATGATAGTAATCGTTGTAAACTGTGTAGTTTTTTACTTGGTGACCGTCCATTTCGACATCGGAATCTGAGGATAATTTTAGGGATTCCCAGTGAGGCACTATTAGAGCGAAACATCATAGCAATTCAGTGTTATTTGCCACCGATAATATGTGATCGGAACGTTCAACAGCGACCTAACAGATTGGGGAAAATGATCAAAGAAATTCCTCTGTTCCCTGGTGACATTCTTGAAAATCGGAACGGTCGTTAGTGAAACAACAAGGGAACAAACTATAAAAGGAAATGCAAACGAAAGTGTGTCTCTGGCCTTGAATTTACCCGGGATAAATTGCGTTCAGAAATTATGACCTTTAAATAGTGTTTTCCACATAATGGATAGATTCTCAATCAACGTCGTAATCGTATTAGACCGTCTCAACAGGAACTCTTTTGACTCAAGTTGAGTGACGTCCCTGACACCTCTTCCCGGAGATTTTCTTAACTGGGATTTCCTCGGAATGCGGCTATCAACATAAATCCAAGGTTAATTTTTTTCTTCACCTTCTCCGAAGCTCCCAAGACTCTAATTGAAACTTCGGATTCACATTAGATCCTGTGCCAATTGATTTTCAAGGGTTTCTTCAATTGCCATCATTTTAAGTTCACTGACGACAAGGTCGACTCTCCGAATACGGGACATCAATTTTAAACTCATTTGTCTCTGATATGGACTCACTAGGAGGTGGTATCGATTTAGTAATTAGTCACTGCTGAGTTATCGTGTTATAGTCAGACACGAGGACAGCAAACAAGACAGGGAAAAAAGACTCCGTAAATAACTAGATAGTTCTAGTGACTTCGCGCTTTTTTGTATCAGTGATAAATATCCTCTGTTGCAAACTGAGTTGAGAGTTATAGCACAGCTTTTCGCTGACGAGGACGTTGGAAAGCGAGAAGTTACATATGTCTGTCATAGATAGGATTCAGTTATATCGTTTATTGTTTCGTCGGTTTTCTGTGAAATTTGTCTGTTTCTTTTTATCTTATTCCGCTTAAGCCATGGTGTTGGGGGGGGGGGGGGGGTGGGCGTGTAATGTGTTACTATTTATGCATTCACATGACCAGTTAGAATAAAACTCTGAGGTAAATTGACAAGAGGTGTATTTCACAGGTTACTTGTGACCATTTGCCAGCTATCACACTGTCGTCGCTACGCCGGTTTTTCTCACTATGCTGTACTTCTTACTTCAATTTACTACGCCAGAGATAGAAAAGGATGAATAGCAAATAAACATTTATCTTAAACCTCTTTACGGGACCTCCGTGGCTCATGCTGTCTTTCTCTCCGGTCGTGCGTGATCTGACAGCAACCTGCGGATGGTCGTAGGTTTCCCCCGGGCTCTGTTCGGTTTCTTTCCACCATAATGCTGTGTAAGTGAAATATTCTTGAGTACGGCGTAAAACACCAAATAAATAAATAAATAAACCTCTTTAGAAATAAAGCAACACAAGCATTCCATAATTCAGAGCATGTATCTCAATACCTTTCTAATGTGTAAGCTGCAGTACAGTTGTAAAGCAGGACACCCGGTACATTAGCAAGAACGATTACAACGTTCGAATGATGGGCATGGGCCTCTAGGAAATGTCGTCTTATCGAATTTCTACGGATTAATTTTCCTACATATGCATATGGATACAGAAATTTTATGTTATTTCAACTGACTAATCATTGGAGCTAAGATGTAATTGCATCATTTTGTGTACGGTATGTTGTCTCACTCACAGGGATTTGTATGTAGGCTTATGTCTTACAGTTCGTACGCTCTGAGGAATGTGTTTCTAAGTTTATGTCTCACATTTCGTTCGCTCTGAAGAATGTGTTTCTATATTTATGTCTCACATTTTGTACGCTCTATGGAATGTGTTTCTACGCGCATGTCTCACAGTTAGGACTTTATAGAACTCCAAAGAATTTGTTATTTTGGATTTAAAATAGTTTCCAACGATCAAATACCCGCAAAAGATTTAAGTTGAGATGGGAGTTTCCAGGAGGTTTTCATTTCTTAAATCCTTTTCAGTAAACTAATTTATTGTTTGGTCATTGGATGAAGTGATGTGAAACTTTCTGAGGTGCACAGAAAGCTTCCTTACTGGTTCGACCTATTAAAAAAAAGCTTTACTGATGTGAACTCTTCTGTGACATGCTTTGAGCGGTAGGGACCTAATTATGTGCCGCTTTACTCAGTGTACCAGCACTATTATATCCATTCATATTATCGCACTTCTCGTAAGGACACTGTAAGGAGGGATCTTTTAAAGTGAAAACCGGAGATAACCCTGGCGAAATCAATTTCATCACGATTTTCAGCAAGCACTTTGCTTGGAATCTTATCTATTTTGGAAGACATGAGGAGAAGGCTTGACATATTTATATCTTCGTCGAGTATTTGTGATATTAACTGCCCGTATTGACAGGAACTGTGGCTCGACAAACAAAGAAAAGCAATCTTTCATTTTCGGTTAAAAACGCAAACCTCTTCACAAAGAAGACAGATTGCTTCATTCTGGCGAGCATACAGTTTAGTTGAGAATTTCTTCTGCACAAAGAATTCAAACATATGACATAGAACCAGTCGTTTATTGCCGTCTAGCGTTACAGATTTTTTTTTTAAATTCTAGTATTGCAGGTAAATTGGTCAGGTGTGAAGAAGTGTTGTACAAGTGAACACCCCATACTCAGATCTTTTGTGTTCTCTAATACGCCAAATGGCGCACATTCCCTTTCAACTTCGGCTGTTTAACAATGAGCATGTATTGTAATGCTTTTATATAGCTGAAAAATGGAAAAATGAAAAATGTACAAAGATAAACGAAGCCATTTATCTCTGGTGGAGAAGTCTAGCCCAGCGCCACAGCAAACGCAACTACTCTGTGAAGCGATGAGACGAATACAAAACGCGGACAACGTATCGACAGAACAGTGAATTTACATTTAGGTTCGGAGTGGCGAGACGCTGACTGGCTAGCTTTCGTCGATGAAGATGAACTAAAAGCGACGGCGATATACACAGAGCTCACAGCACCAGCACGTACACAGACGCTTGCTGTGGAAAGGTTTCGTATAATAGCATATAGCAGACGGTTCTAATTAGTATAACCAAACACCGTAATTGTCATCCCGTGTAATCCTACAATTTACCAAATGTGTGATATACACATTCATATATTCTGGTCACTGAAAAATAATTAATAGCAAAGAACAAGCATTTCATTTTGCGCATGGAGAAAAGCCATGTTTTCAGCAGTATAGTACTGCATATTTTTGGCTGAAAACAGTTGCTTGGCGGCCACAGCTGTTCTTTCATATGAAAAGTTTGAGAGCGGCTGTCAACTGATGCTCTCTTAAAACACAACTGAAGTGTTTTTGTTCTATTTTTAACTCGCTGACAGAAAGCCAATTATGTTTGGTTTTTTTTCGACTCTCAACTACTTTAGTCCTGTCAAACATAGCATCAGTCGCGATAATCCAAGGTCAAGTTTTATTGCATGAATTATGCAGCATGTAAGTTTGGGATTACACTTTCTGCTTAAGGTCTTTCATTTATGCAAAAGGAATCAAAACCTGGATTTGGAACGTGTTACTCCATCAAACATGCAGTTAGAGACGGATTATACAGTTAATGTGGACTTGTGGAGTCGTGCGCAAAAGATGGCTTTTGAAACTGGCTGGCGTTGACTGGCTGTTAGAGCGGTAAATTTGTGTTAAGGGATGGCGTCATTAAATGTCAATATCCTAGTTCGGTAATCCCTTTACCGCCGAGTGTGTAAATGTGGAACAGTATATGTGTACAAGGGTGGCTTATTATTTGTGCCATTTCCTGCAAGGCCAATGGAAGCCTATTTGCCATTATATCATTAACCAGACGTGTACAATTATTAATTATGGCAGATACACCTCAATAGAAACTGGAAGTACTTGTATCAGGCTCATTGTGGCACAAAATTTTTTTTGAGAAACAAGTGCACAAATGTGACCCCTGAATGATGGAAAATTTTCCAACGTGTAAAAGTAGTATTTTTGGAAGTGTTCTTCATAATCTACCATGGCATCAAAATGGCCATTTCGTTTGTCTCCTAGGAATGTACCGACTTATATATGTACACTTTATTACATGTGGCCATCTAAATTTCATGAGGGATTCGGTAGACGCAATGACATTGAATGACACTGAATGACATAGGAACCTCTCACCAATGCGATCGCTCTGAGTTCAAGTCTAAGTCATGCTGGCCTCCTCTCCAGCCATTCGTTAAAAGGCCTGCCGTCAAACAGCGGATGGTCGTGGGTTTTTCCCCCGGGCTCTACCCAGTTTCCTCCCACCACAATGCCAGCCGTCGTTGTATGAGGGAGATATTATTGAGTACGGCGTAAAACATCCCGGTTGCCGATCCATAATAACTAAGCCCACTTGGAGGTTGATTCTTGACTTCACTGACTTCGACCCTCTATGCCGCAAAAGAGACTGAAAGCCACAGTAACTGAAAGTTCCATCTGTTTAGTTAAGGGCTATACTTATGTCTCACCCATCCTAAATGAAGAAGAATGTCCATGCTGTGGTGAGTGCGGTGAAGTAGAAAGTTATTTAACAAAAATCATAATTAAACCCATGTATCATTTATCACTCGCAGCGACTTCCACAAAGCAAGAGTCATATAAAGAGAGTATCGAGTGTATCAAATTTTTCATTCACTGATAAAACGTTATTGAAATAAGAACAATGATAATGTTAGTATTTAAAACGTGCTAAGGCCCTCAAAAGTTTAAACTCACCTAGAGAGTATTTGGATATGATGGTGGTGTCAAATATTTCAATTTCCGGTTAAGGACATAATTTTGTGGACACTAGATGTCCAGTTTAGCGAATGAATGCTGATGTTAAAATGTCAGGCACTTAAATCAAGCTAGTCTGACTCCATAAACTAATTTCCAGCCCTTGCCTAATGATAGCCATAAAACCCACCAGTCTCCGGGGTATTTTCTTAACTGTTTGCAGGGCTTTAAAAGATTACCTATGCTTTACGCCGTTGATGCCGGAAGGCACAGAGAATTTAAGTAACCTCCAATTGGGCTGTGTATATTGTCTGGCTAAGGTGGGAATCACTGACGTGAACAGCACTTCTGACAGGGATTTGGCGAAACTAAAGGGCAAATGTTCGAGTCATTAGCTTCCTCACATTAACTGTGAGAAAGGAAACTAAAAATTGATTTTCTTCTTCAATAAGTTATAGATTTCCGCTGGTTGGCGTGAAAACGTGACAGCCTTTTTTACTCCTGGAAATCGTTTGTTTTTCCTCATCGCCGTTACCCTTTGAAGAAGTTCTGGCTACATGGTTGAATGACAGGATAGCGCCTGGTCGCCGCTGGCTCTTGTTTTTCCTGTCGATGTCGCCAGAGGAAGACGTCCGCCAATCGGTGCGTGTGCGGGTAACCAGAGACGGTTGAACACGCTTGACAATAGAGCGAGAAGCCGGCTCTATACTCGCTACCATCGATTACCCACCGTTTACTCAGGCGTGGCTGAGGTAGTTCAAATCTCAGCTCCTGGTGCTAACACAGAACGACTGTCCACTTTTATTAAATCTTTCTAGGGTGACAACTCAAATTGCAGCTTGCAGCTTTGTGGAATAAGACTTCAGAAACCAGACTCTCGGATGTCTTTCTCTTACCACATTTGATTGCTCAAAAGATTCTTCGATGAGTTTTGTACATTCAGTATTGTCCATGCATGCGAAAAATAGGATGTTTTTCCGTCCTGCACAAGCCAGACGGTTCTTTCCGGAAGAAAGCATTTTATGTAAAACAAACAATATCAGATATAGACACTTTCCCAGAGATAGACAGCGGAACAAACAACAACGCTGTGCCCAGTAGAAGCAGTCTCTGGTTTGTTTAGGCCGATTATTTCGTGACTTTATTGCATAAAACCTCAACTCAGCAGTGCACATAGGCCGTAAATACGTGGCAAAATCTGTAAACGACATGTACGTGTAAACAAGGTGTGTTTTACTTCTTTCAATGGCATTGAGACTTTGAGTTGGATAACCAAATGAATATATAGATAACTTCTCGGCCGTTACCACTAAGGGCCATCGAGCACCAGAACTCAATAAAATTCCAGGACTATAAATCTGTCATATCAGACCATATTAAGTTTAATACCCGCCATACGATTGAATGGTCAAGTGCCAGACCCTTAAAAACTAATATTAACGAACACCACTTCAAGAAATCTGATGGGGGCCATTCAAATACGCCCATCAAAGCCACATATTAACCGAGACAATAGACTCCTAATTCTCCCAGCCTATAGTGACCTTATCTCAGCAGACAGACCCCAGACTACCACCTCAACCTGACTGACGCTTTTGCCCACAGTTGTCCAAGGCTATTGTTTAACTGATGAAGTATGTTTCGTCCATTGTTCAACGGCTCAATCAACAATGCCACCCTCTCGTCAATCTTGTTAAACCGGTTTATGTTTCTTCTTTTGTTCATGTCTTCAAATCAACAACTTATCTCTTTCTTTAGTACCCATTGCTATAACCAATTGATCATTATGCTTGATAACGGTACCTATACCGAAACGTCGCTCACTGAATAAATAGAAGTTGTTATCCGTATATTCGTTTTGTTAATGTTTGTTTTAGCACCGTAACCAACCGAATCCGTAATATCCGTTCAATGAACCAACAACTGCGATCACTTCAGTGTTTTTGAGACTTTGCAGACTTTGTCTTGTGTTATCATTTCTTATTTCTGTAAGCAACAAGTTTCTACTAGGCACATAAGCAGATTAACAATACATGCCATATGGTCAAATACAACTTTATCCATCGTCGACTGACATATTACCTTTTGCACTTATGCTCGTATTGCTCTAGGCAGTGTCTGGCTTTGTAGCTGGTTTGACTGCTCTAAGGTGCCACTGTTTAACAGACAAGTAATGTAATGAGTTCGGCTCGGCTAATGGCTGCGGTGTAAGGTGACAGGGGAAAGGCAGATCAGGTACTGTGCTGTATTTCAGAGAGTGGTAGAAATCAAGCTATGTCAAAGTCGGGAAGTCACTGAAGACATGGGAGATCCGGGGCTCAATCCAAAATCACGTCATACTGCACGGTTTAATTTTGACAATTGTTGTTCTATGCATAGCAAGTATTTAAACCAATATTAGCACTTCTTTATCTTCGTATGTTGTGATTTGGTGTAGGACTAATTGCAATCGTCTTTAGGGAATACATCAAATAGAGGTGCCACCATATTCTGAGAAATGAACATACAAAACAAGTACAAAATTCTGTTAAAGTATGGCAATTAGGAAATGTTTTCTTATATGTATGGACGAGGCGCACTGTGAATAGGAGAACCATTCCTGCCTAAAATAGGTCGGACCTAAGCTGTCGATTCTTGCTGATGCGCTGAGGTGGTCAAGCTGGTAACGTATTTCCTCTCTTACTAAATGAGTACTATTAATACATATGCTATTGGTTGGGAAACTTTCCGTCTCCAGTATAATATATCATCTGATGAATGTTAAACCTTGGCGTGTGAGTGGTAAACTGAGTTTTGTCCTGAGAAGGTTCAACATGTGTTTATGCCCTCTGCCTTCAGGCGTGACAGACATCATGGGTTTCCAAATACAGCTGTACAGGCACTTTGGATAGAAGATTTATCGCGTTGACAAACGGATCTATGGAGGCAATTTTCTTCTCAAGCTGTAAAATTAACTGATAATTTGACTGCGTCTTTCTGAGGGAGACCTGCTCTTTTCCTACGAAATGAAGAATGCAAATTCATGTAGAGATACAACTGGGTCTGTTTTCTTTGTCATGAACGATCTTATTGTCAAGTTCTATTTGGGCAATAATGCACAGCAATGCACTATGCTGTACGTCTTTAATTATACTGTATTAAATATTCTGCTGGGTGCTGTGATAATTGTACAACATTTTGAGTAATTCTAGACAAGTGAAGCTTAATAAATTCCAGGTAAAATCACTGCATTTTTTTTTACCTAATTCTGCTTAAATCATGGTGCAAAGGGGCGTGTGATTTGCTACTATTTATGCATTTACTTGAACAGTTCGAATAAAACCCTGACTGAGGTTAAATGACAAGAGGCCGTATTCCAGGTTAAGTGAGACTATTTGGCAGCTATCACACTGTCGTGGATGCTGTGGTTTTGCTCTCTATAATGTATGCCTTTAACTATATTGTGGACTGCTGGCAATGACATCGACAGAAAACGTTAGCACAATGTGTAAACACTTCGTAAAGTAAACACAATACCAGGTTCTATGTAGAATTGGTAATGGATCAGGTATCTGTTGTGCAACCACATGAAAGTCAAGCGCCGGTGATCCGACTGGTGTCAACCAGTATCAGTGTTTGCTAGTGTACTCGCAAGTATTGTCATGGCGTGGCAGAGAAGTATCGGTGGTAAGATACTTTCGCTTAGAATGAATACCGCCAAACACACAACAGTAAGCTTTCCTCTGGCATACATTCCGTTGGTTATTTTTTTTTCTTTAAACTAGCTATTGTGGCCTCGTGGTGGTTAGCACTACAGCGCGGCGCAATGTCTCAGGAGACTCTCACCAATGCGGTCCCTGTGAGATCAAGTCCAGCTCATGCTGGCTTTCTCTCCGGTCGTACGAGGGAAGTTCTGCTAGCAACCTGGGGATGATCGTGGGCTTCCTCCCACCATAATGCTTGCCGCCGTCGTAAAAGTGAAATATTTCTGGGTACGGCGCAAAACACCAATGAAATAAATAAATAACAAGGCGTTCATTTGAACTATATATGTATGAATGACACTAAGAGAAAACCGAATTTCCAAAGGAAAAAAAAATTTTTTTGTGACAGGCCAAAATATGACCTGAAAATTAGTTGAAATGTCATTTTGTTCTGGAATATAGTAGCGACCATATGGCTTGGCGGCACAAAGGCATTTCATTCTGAAAAAAGAGATATACATATACCTAAATTCTAGATGCAGATAACATCTCCAGTACCCTTGGGCACTGTGCTCTTAAACATTAGCCTAATTAGGGTTCGGACCCACGGATTGTATTATACAATCAATGTGATCATAATGACCTTCTGGGGGATTTATAATTGATACTAAATCCGATTTAAGTCTTTAATTAGTCATTTAGAGCGCCAGCAGTTACAAATTGCTCATCCTTATATTGATTTAATTTACGCTAATGAACCGACTACACAAGCATAACTACTTCGCGAATAGAGTTGCCCTGTTAAAGATAGCAATATTATGAAAGAATGACAGTAATAAGCCAAGTCAGAGTCTGGGTAACACCTGTGCAGCCTCGAACTAGAAAGCTGTTCTATTTAACCCCCTCCGACGCTGTATGAGTGACTTATTCTTGAGTGCGGCATAAAACACCAATCAAATAAGTAAATGAATAAATAAATATTTAAATATTTAACTGCCATTGCAGATAACAGTTTTATATCACCCTCAACGAATATGGAGAGGGGAAAGAGGGTATACTGGAGTCTGTCCGTCCGTGTGTCTCTGTTTTGTCCTTGCATCTCCACCCAAACTATACCAAAACCCAAACAGGTTGTCTATCCATCGAACCTGTGCTTGCTTGAGTTTAATGGCAATCGGGTAATTATTTTCATAATAACCCCCTTTTTATGAGTTTGCGTTAATAGTGCTTTTCCATGTATTCAGATTTTGTCCATGTAACTTTTCTTAAAGCACTTTTTTCCATAAAGCTTAGCATATATACATCTTCCCTGTCACCTAACTTGTGCATGCTTAAGTGTAATTATAATCGGGTAGTTATTTTCATAATTACTTCCTTTCATGAAACTTAATACAATACTTGATTTTCATGGCTACAGATTTACTCCATGGCCATCTCATTATCTGTTATACATTTCATCGACATGCTTAATAACAATGACAGTCTGATTGTTATTTTTGTTTTCATTTTCTTTCTTTTATTCTTGGACGTGTATGGCGATGGAAGGGGCTAGGGAGTATTTCGGTTATATCCGAGTTCTAGTTTAATTTGGTGTCTAATGATAAATGTGCCGTAGGTTTGTTTCCCTGTTTGTACTGAATGGCCATCTCATTATCTTCTGTATTTAAACTCAAACTTCTAATTTTATTCTTATCTGGCCTATGTTATTAGGTCCGCAAGTGCGACAGGGTGTAGTGGAACATTATCAGCTACAGTCCTAGAATTATCTGGCTTCTATGTTAATTTCAGTAGTTTAGGTTTCAAGCGAGTATGTACAAAAAAATCTAATCCATCTTGCATATCAAAATAGCATGTGGTGACATTTCATCACCAGTTTTCTAATCTCGTCACATGATTTACAGATAATGATTATCCATTATTTGTCTAATGCTTCTAGTTTTATCGGGAAAAAATTCTAATACAAAGTAATGATATGTGTGTGGTATTTATTGATGTAAATACACACGATATGTCTACGCCGTATGTCTGGGGTAGCACTTTGAAGCAATTTCATGTAGAACTCATCAGCGGTGAGCACGCCAAATAACGAGAATAGCAGGAAAGTCTGTTATTAATTAAAATATGGCCATTTAGCCCTTATGGTTAAACAATTCGCTCTTTCTGATCTCTCTTCATGAGGCGTGTACAAGCCTGCCTGGTGATGGATTCATCGGGCCTGTGCTATACGCCACGTTTGGCACTTAAAACCTACAAACATATATTTTACTTGGCAGTACATTGATGGATCAGACTGACAGAAAGCATCGTTAAACAGGCAACAGTCCTCATGGTGGATGTTCTGTTGTAAATGTTAATTACATGCGGCATGTTGAAGAGGTGTCCGCTGTTGACTGATGAATGCGAATCTAACAGTTGGCATCCGGGTGGATTCTTCAGTTGAAGTTTACGTTCTGTTCACCAAGAGACCATACAATACAACTATATGAGAACAAACTTATCTGTATATCCAAGCCCGTTTTAGCCCTTTACCATGCCACGGAGGGGTTGAGGCAGGGGAAAGAGGGGTGGGGGTTGGAGGCCTTGAACACATGTTGTATAGTTAAATAGCTTCATATCTGTGATATATAAAAGTGGTACAAAATGACAAAATACTTCTCGCAAGTCATAGTATGTTTGGCGGATATTAAGATCAAATCGGATCAGATACGTGCATACTTAACTACGGTATGATTAAAACCGTCCGATACCGTTCGGTACCGAAAGGTATCTTTACGTATGACTAAAACCCGTGCGATACCGTTGAATACCGACAGGTATCTCTTAATGCTCTATATAATAGTGCTAGTACCATCCTGCAAAACCTAGAACCAGTTTCTGCTTATTAAATCCTTCAAGTACACCTTAAGTCCATTCAGCTAAGCGCTTTACTATTCGACCTATAGATAGAATTTTTTGGGCAAGTAGTCTGTTTTGGTACGACTTAGATGAGTATTGTGCAGCTTTCAGTTCTGTAGGATTGCAGTCCTACGAAAAAATGTTAGGCGGGACCATGTCACACTAAATGACAAAAAACGCACAAAAAGTTATTTAGAATAGACAACGGCTGAAGGAAATTGAGGAACTGAACGTTTGTGAACGTGCCAAGAAAAAGAGAATAGAGTGCCATCTGTGACTCTGGAAAACGGTGTGACAAGTGATAGAAAAATTAATGTCTGCATTGGTGGCATAAAATCCTTATAAGTGCCATGATATGCGACGGTTTTTACCTATGACAGAAGGGTTCGATCTCCGAAGTCCCCTATTGGTATGTTCTGGTACAAAACAGATGACCTACTCCTGGTACATGTAAGACTATACACACTTAGTTTAATGTTGAAAACTTTTCTGTGCCACATGGTATATAAATTATTATACATAATTACAGAATGCACAGAGCTATATATTAATGAACTACCGGCATATGAGAACAGTTTGTTGCATAACGGTGACAAAGGTTTGTTTCATTTTCTAGGAATATCAACCAGATGACTGACCTAGGTATCAAATCTTGCTTACATAATTACCTGTAATCTTCATAACACCATTCCAATTGTCAAATTGGTCACAGCGAAAGCCAATCAGTTATTAAAAGTAACAGGTTTAATAAGTATTGAAACATAAAATAGTGAGTTGAAAACGTGACAGAGCTTATCAAGCAACGCCTTTTTCTAACATGCCAACTAGATGCGGTGTCCATTTTCTGTTATTCAGTATATTTATCTGTATGTAATTTTTCCCTAATCCGACTGGTAAATTTGAGGTAGTACAAAATCCTTCAACTTACACGTGCACGCCTTAAACTAGACGGTGGTATTATACAAGATACCGTTCTTAGACTTCATTGAAATAGGCAGTGATGAATATTATCGACGAAGGCCAGCTGGTTTCACATACGGGACGATTAGCTAAGAAGTGCACATCGACAGTTTGCTCTATCACTGATATATACACAGAATCACCCTGCTGTTCCCTGGCATCAGTGATTTATCTACTAGACGAATACTGTTGATTCTGACCTTTGTCAGTGTCGTTGCATAGTAACTCGATGGACATCCCTTTGTTTTGGGTCGGTCCACATGTGGTCAGTACATACAGCCTGATAATGTCAGTCTGCTAGGTGCGTATTTGTATGTTTAACGACCATAAGTGATATATCTTTTGCGTCTATTCATCTACATGTATGTATGTACATAATCCCACTGTTCCTTCCACACAACAAAACATGACGGTTGTCGTATAAAGTACTAATTCTTCAGCATGACGCCAATGAAACAAATTCATGTACATGTAAACGTATAATTGCAGAGTTTCGAATTCGAACTCTTTCATCACTAAAGGTAAAAAAGTCCTACTAAACCATGTGACCTGTCAAAAGCGTTAGGCGGGATCACATTTACAATAACATGCGTCTGAAAAACAAGTTATTTACAGTAGGCAAAGAGGAAAAGAGGTGTCATTTCTGCCTCTGGAAAACGGTGAGAGAAGTGATCGGAAACCATTGTCAACATAGGCTGCCTAACATTTTTCACAGGTCACATGATACAGGAGGACTGATTTTACCTTCAAGGACAGAAGTGTTCGATCTTGAAACTCCCCTATTAAATTCTGAAGTGTACTGCCGTCCGTGTTTACAAAAGAGCTAGATTTGGTATAAGTTTATTCTTTGCATTTGTGTACTTCTGGTATTTATTTATTTGGAGTTTTACGCCGTACTCAAGAATGTTTTACTTATACGACGACGGCCAGCATTATGGTGAGAGAAAACCGCACAGAGCATGGGGAATAAATAAAAGCGTCACGTCCGACATTCATATATCATTCGTAGTCCGTAAATGGCGTTCCAAGTTGATAATCGCAAGATCCACACTACCTCCCAAAGACAAAGGTATGTAAAAAATTATACAAATAGGAAATAAAGCCGGTAACACAATAGAGAAGCGGTCATCAGTTTTCATTGATGCCGGGAAGACAGTGGTTATTCCAGGCATGAATTCCATATCAAAGTTCAAATTCGTAGTCCATGAATGACATCCGGGTCAAATAACAATTAAACAAGGTATCTCAGTCGCGCTTTGATGGCAAGTCTTTATAAAGGCATCATGCTGATGAAATGAGCATGGCTGCCTTTACGGCTCCTAGCTCCAGGTTAAGCGGTATTAGACACAGTTCGAAAAGGACGAGCATTACAGACCTTAACCGAACAGATTGTGATTCAAAAGTAACGGACGATTACGTCTTTCGCGTTAATATGTAAGAATCTCATACTACAAGAGGCGCCATCTATGATGTTACACATGACATGCTGGTCTGCATCAAAGCTGTCTACAAGATAGACGGTTACGCTCGGCAACCAGCACCATCCATGTTGTTGAGTATGCTATAGATATGTACATAAGGAAAACAGCGCCGTCTATGTGGTTGATCACAATACAGATCGCCAGAGATTCAGAACGCTCTGTCCATACCTGTCAAAGAGAGTGTTATACTCACTGTAAAATTAGAGAAACTCAGAAAGAAGGCGTTTGATGGAGTATCCTTGACAAACTAGCTTTTGAACTAACAACTTGTGACGCAGATTAAAGTCATCATAATTTACGCAAGATCTAATAAATGCTACAAGACGAGATATGTAACCTATACACCATATGCAGGACCCTTTGGTATATTGCTATCCAAATAAGGATAATTTACAATATCAAAATTAAAATAATCCCTTTTGTCGTAAAGGAGGCGTGAAAGAAGACCTTGTTCTTCTTTGTACAGATATAGATCCAATAAGATGTACCATCAGGTCTATCTGTTGTCTTCTTTAAATCCAGTGAAGATTTCCTTCACCGCTTCAGCAATATGGGGGTTATTTAATGCCAGTAGATCATCAATACACCGCTTGGTGAATGAAAAGGATCGAGTTTTAAAGATATTACTTTTAAGTAATTTCTGCATATAGTCGTCTTCATATGAAAATATAAGTCTGCCAAAGGAGGCGCACAATTGGTACCCACTGGAATACCTATGCACTGTTGGTAAATGGTATCCCCGAATTTTACATTAAAAACCCACGACCTTTCACAGGTTGCGGCGTGACCTTCCAGCGTACGATTGGGGAGAAAGCCAGCATGAACTGAAGAACTCACAGTAACTGCATTGGTGACAGGCTTCTCGGTCATTGTGCTGGTGTAGGCCTATATGCTTTAACCGATTCAACTATTTCATAATTCTAGATATGTGATGACACCATCTTCTCAGATCTTCTATTAGCTTCGGAAAAAGAAATGTACGGCTTTCCATCGAATTCATACTAAGACTAGAAAGTAGAAAATTTAGTGACCGTTTAAACAGTGCTGCGTAAGAACTTAAATTACATCGTTAATTTGTTAACAAAATTACCACACACGATTTAATTCGTCTCCGATCGTACGAGTGAAAACCTGCTAGCAAACTACGGATAACCACTGTCGTGTCGTAGAAGTGAAGTCTGTTTGATAATCGCGTAAAACCCAATAAATCAATGAAAAAGCAAGAAAATTTGTACGACTACCTGGAAATATTTCTGTTCTTGAAACCACTTCTGAAGATTAATTTAAATAGTATTCATAAAGATCCACAAAAATACGCTGGATATTTGCAACGCAAAAATGAAGAGCTAAAGGAATTTGTACATGTAGGCCTATCACAATGACTAGATACATGACGTCCGAACCTACACTAGAACATTTCGTCAGGGTGTAACCACTCTTTAAGGGAAAAGCAGTACTTTATTTTCCTATATGATCGTTCCACTCCACTAATCGATGACAGACACGACCTGTTACAGAGAGATCCAATTCATCTTGCTGTAATCTATAAAGAATCCCCTAGATTCTGAAGAATACCTCTTTGAACAAAAATGTCAGCAAGAAAAAGTCACAAAGCTCCGGTAGTTGCGTTGCTAAGGTATTAATCGTTTCGTTTCTATGGGAGGCACTCCAGTGATCTGCTCCAAACATACATACAAACGTAAGTCTATGTCTTCAGGAAAGGATTGTTGTACAGTCAGTTGACATGGGGTCATAAACAATTCACAATAACCACACTAACAGACAAAAGTATGCAATTTTTTGTGGCTGTAATTTTTTAACGCCGAGCATAAAAATTTCATATTTTTATGATGGCGGTTAGGCCTGTGGGTGGAGGAAACCAGTCTGATATTAAACCACCGACCTTCGCCAGATACACTCACATTGACTGGTTTAAGGCTGTAACAGTAGGCCCAAGAGATGGATTCGATGGCAACCTCATTGTTAAGGGCTTGATAGTCGAAGCGCTCCTGCGTTTTATCATCAGAACCAGAGAGGTTCCTTTAATAAAATACAAAACAGCTGCGTAAAAGTACCTTTATGTAAATGTAGTGATTTGCTTGCTTGTTCAGATCTCATCATCCAGCTGGCGTTTGTCTGGCATAATCATTAACCTGGTTTAAATCCCTTTGGGCACTAGTTAATTCCAAAGTTTCGCAGTGTATATAGCCTTACAAGATTTTGGCAAAATCTCGGTTACTCTTTAAGGTTGTTAAACAGGTTGTTTACTTACTGAAATCTTGTTTATGAAACCCGTGACTACAGCGTATTGCACTTGCTCACACTAAGATGTGCTTTAGATGTTACGTTAATGTTTGCCGAGATACCAGGTCTTGCAACAAACAGCCAAATAAACTCAAAGCACAATAAAGCCTACATGTATGAAAAGTAATCTCTATAAATGGTGGTATATGTATAGAATATGAAGTTTGCGTTCACACTCCAAAACTCTACTGAATTTCATGGGATCCGCTTCTGGCACTTTTTGTCACTTTTTCCTTAGTAGCAATGCTTAGCTTTTAATTTTCCCCTCATCTGCACACGGGAACACGCTACATTAGGGTTGTTTGGTTTATTAGGTTGGTTGAGATTATACGAAGCTGTTAGTTTATTTACGTGTTTCGATTCAGCGACGGAGAAAAAACAATTTCAGGCCATAAGTTAAATAGCAGGCGACGGATCTCTGTGAAATAGATCACCGTCGTTACTTTATAACTTGTGCAGTGAATTCTACGAGGCGGTAATTAACGGTACCAGTCTTCAACCACACCTACATATACGTCGAGGTGAGGGTGGACTGCGGTACTCATACCTACCAAAAAAATAAATTTGCGTCATTCTGGAAAGTTTTCAAATCACATTGCAGGGGGCAATATATAGATTGCACGTGTATACCTCAAGTATTTATCGTTGTGCGCTGTTTGCCCCTGGGTGATGCCCCAAGACGTAACACTGGTTCATTACCCTTTTGATCTCGCTGAAGGGTTTGACAGCCAAAACAGGAGTTTGGGCCGGTGCAGCAGGCACTTAAAGCAGACCAGCCATATATCATTGGAGATAAGTTCCCAGGAGGGAGGGAGACAGATATAGATGTTTTCCCACCTATGGGCAATTAAGTTCAAATTGAACGTGGTAGTAAACTGAAGCTGGTCGTTCTTATTTGCTATATGGCCTATAGTTGACGTGTCTGAAATACGAATACGAAAGCGATACTTCTGTCCAGATAAAAGCCAGACAAAAGATAAAAATGCCATTGAGTTCACCATGTGAGAGTTGCCACTTATGCAGTCCACATCCGTTTGTAAACCTAAAAATCCGCTCTGAAAAATGTATGAACCTGTTTTAAATATTACAAAAAATGTATTGCGTGATTGAATTTTGTTCATTGTTACCTTAATTTACAAAAACCGAATAATCCGTAACGTCTATTAAATTCGAGCGAAACTAGAAGAACAGAACAACAAAGATAAATAAACACTGTGTCTGGGTTAGAAACGAATATTAAAAGCATAGCTTTAAAAGCTAACTTACAATACGAATCAGACTTATGGTTCTCACATATGAACGACTAGTTCATTAGTGATACTACTAGAAAGTTTCTGCACTACATCACCACTCTATGTCCTTCATCTGGTCAGGAGGCAGAGTTACTGAATTGTGTGAATTTCATAACCAGCCAGCCTTGCACTCCGTGCGCCATATATAGAGACTATAGCATAGAGCGTAAAAGCAGGGCAGCGACAAAAATGTGATAGTGGGCAAACGGTCACGAGCAGTTGTCAAGTTACTTCAGTTCAGTTCTGTTTTTTTTTTTTTAAACTTTATATTAAATTGTAGACTTCCCCTGATATAATAGCTTAATCAGAATGAGGCAATAAATACAGTGATGTGTTAAATACCATACGATAGCTTTACTTGTAATGTGACATCAACACATAAGCAGACATTGTTTAGTAAATAAAAAGTCATCAGATACTTCTTGCATTTGATTTACTTTGTTATGTTCATTAAACTATGTGACATAATTATCGCAGTCATCGATTAATAATTATCCTCCTCACAGAGTTCGAACGTGGTCAGGTGTACGCATGCGCATGCAATCCCCAAACTCCTCACATTGTTTCTTTGTAAATGTATGCCTTGTGGCAACCTTTGGGACAGTTTATTGCTTTTTTCCCTCTAGGCACCGTAATTTTCCGTCGAGCTCCGCATGGTAATGAGCAACAGGTCGTTATGAGGCCTGGCTTGACGACAAAGTAATTTCCAGCTGAGCACATAATTGCGCTTTCTAAGGTCAATCGGAGTATACAGGACTTGACTATGCCCTAAACTACCTCAGTGCATAATGCTAATTGCTTCCATGTAGATTACTTGAATTTCTATGACTGTGAAGACGAGAAGTTGCATATCTGATAGAAGGATAACAAGCGGACAGTACCTAAGGTTTAAACTTTTATGGCGTGCTGATTAGAATCCAATGTGTCTTCGTTAAAATCAATCAGGAACGCACCAACACTTTCACGAAAAACTCTTCATCAAGCCCGCTTACTGGATGATTCGGCATTAAAAGTCACCACCTTAACAAAGAATGATATGTACTCCACTTCGTCAACGTGTCAAGAACAATTAATTAAGTTTTCAAACATAATTAATTTTCTTGGTTTCCTCGGGCTCTGTCCGTTTTTTTCGACCATAATGCTGACCTTCACTGATAAGTGAAATATTCTTAAGGTACAGCGTTAGCGACAAATCAAATAAAGCAATGTCTTTGAGCAGGTGACAGTGTTAAAAAGCTAACAGTTTGCCGGCTTTGCCTGAGTAGCGCATGAAACTTGCGTTATTGTTCGCTGTAATCATAAATTGGGTTCCCTCAGTAAGAGTTGTGTAGAAAACGGTTTGCTGACAAAAGTAATCTAAAGCAGGCTTAATGTTGTCACATACGAGTCTTAATAATCTAGCTGGGTTCAAATTTCTCAATATACCATAACAATCACACAGGTGTGTCTCAGGTTACCAAAGTGTGGATCTGGCAGGCAGACACACGTTGAGACCCAAAAAAATCTCATAATATTTGTAACCTCAGAATATCTTTACTCCGACCCTGCCTTAATACGATTGCGTAACATTAATTTATTTGCCTTCACTGGATATTTGATATCGTGGTTTGTTGAAACATCTCATTAACTATAAGAAATATGTCAGATACTCCCTAAAAACGATTGAGTGCAAATTTGCACATCAACAATGACATGTGTTTCAGCTGTACACACACATATACACAAGTCGATGTGGATGTGTTAATTGCATTACACACGTTGTGTACTGGTGGTACACAAATTTATGTGGATTTGCATTTTTTTGCCACAGCACTGTGTAGTTTATAGAGAATATGAAATTCTTGTATTAAATTAATTCAGGTATGGCTCGGATTAGTTGTTGCACACAAAACTGGTGTTCCCCAGGAAACAGCTTCGCGGAAATTTGCTCAGGGCTTTGCCATCAGACAGAGTGACACGACACTGCAGGTTGGGTACTATGCCATTTGATTTATCAACCCTTTTCAGTATCCGACACCTGTGCCTTACACCATATTAGTGGACCGAATTAGAATAATGCCAGGATGTTTTATGTTGAGGAAACAAAGCCTACTTTATGTAATCATCTGTTTAAGGAGATTATCGCGTTGCGAAGGAAATGTACCTGATGTTTGAAGGCAGTTTCGTACGGAGGCAAATTTTGTCAGGTTTATGTCACAGAAAAAGAAAGAAAATCATTAATTTATGTATTTGTCATGATGCTCGCAAATTGTTTAAACGCGCGTGTGGGAGGTTTGCAATTCAGTTAAAACATGTTACCGTTAATTTAATGGAGAATATCGATATCAATATATGGACTACAGATATCAATAAATAAATAAAATATAATCGATAAACATTTATCGATAAAGATTTACTAATGTCGATGAAAGATTTATCCATATCGCCAGTTTGTTTATCCATATCTGTAAATAACATGGCAAAAATTTATTCATATCGCTAATTTATTTATGTGTTTTAATGCAGCTTACTGCGCAATGATTTCGACGAAAACATAGTCTAGCAAATAAGAACGACCAGCTTCAGTCTAACACTATAACACCTGCACATAAATTTTAATTAGTTTTTACTGAGTTCCGGTAAAATTTTGAAGCTTCCAAGGTTAGCATCTCTGTGATACTGTTTTTTCTGAGCATATCTGCAGGGTACAGGGCTAGCGGTGTGTAACAGTATGCGTGAAGATGCTCACATAAGACAAGTTAGAATTAAAGATGGCATAAGACATAGATGTTTTGCGTTCAATTAAGCCTACCTGTACGTATAGCG
Source organism: Liolophura sinensis (assembly GCF_032854445.1). Lineage (NCBI taxonomy): Eukaryota > Metazoa > Mollusca > Polyplacophora > Chitonida > Chitonidae > Liolophura > Liolophura sinensis. The sequence goes on from NC_088302.1 coordinate 12,714,115, forward strand.
TTCTATGATTTCGATTTTATAATTTCATTCCTAGGATATCCAAGGTTTTTGCTGAAAGGATTGAAAGTCGTGAAATCCATGGGTTATTAGTGTTAATATCTCTGTGTGAGCGGAGGATAGGAATGCTGTAAACATACTACATTCACACTATATGATGCTCACATAAAACTAGTTACAATTATAGATTTAATAAGACATAAATAGTTCACATTTGGCGCAGGTATGGAGTTCTGTGATATCGATTTGATAATATCGTACATAAAACTTCCCCAGAGTTCTTCCCAAGAGCGCTGAAAACTGCCTTCCTCAATCCATCTAATGAATTTTATTACATAAGTATTTATTATGTATTCCTGAGCAGACGGATGCCACGGAAATTCTATTATCGATGCACAACGTCCTTGTTATGTCGAGGAGTGATATAACAATGTCGGATTTGGCACCTGGTGTCAGCAATACATAGGCCAAGATCATTTACTACATGCAAACACCTCCTCAAAAGCAGAGAGAATGATGTATTCTGGTTACTGATAGTCTATGTTTATGATCATCATATTCAAAGACCGCATTGGTGCGCATTGTACACATTATTTAGGAAACTAATTGGCACTATTTCCTTCCCTTAATTGGCAGATCGAACCTTTGACCATAAGTTACAAAACAATAAGTCTAGTTTAAACAGTAACCTATGAAGGATCATAATTTTAATTAAATTTCACTGCCGTGTCCGTAAGTGGGAAGGTCTGCCAGCAAACTACGTAAGGCCCTGGACTTCCCCCGAGCTGTGCCCGGTTTCCTCCCACCATAATGCTGGCCGCCATCGTATACGTGAAATATTCTTGAGTACGGCGTAAAACATCAATCCAATAAATAAATAAAATGAATGAATACTGCCATGTAACTTTAAGCGTCTTGCACTGCCCATACTGCTTTAAAGATGCACACTTATCTCGTGTCGTGGGATGTTAGTATTAATGTTGGACTCTTGAACGTTTTAGATTTGGCCTGGACTTTTACAACTGACCAGACTGTAAACTGCAGATAATGTCTTACTTTACGTTATGTTTCTCCCCATAGCAATTAGCATTAACGGTGGCCTAGGTGATTAGCAGCTCCAGTCGTCCTGCTAAGGATGACAGGTGCTAAGCCATCGTCGCATCCAGCACTTAGATTTATTTATATTGTCAACTACTTATCTCCCAGATGGAATATCGAGCTATAGCATCAATGTCCTCCACTTTCAACCGTGTCTGTTCTAAAAGCCCTAATGTGTATATACATTGTTTACGGTGAGGAAAGGGAAAAATCAATCGCCACGTGACTGACCGAGTGATCGCACACGTTCACAACATGAAGAAACTGAACATTCAACCGCGTTTACAACATGCAGTAACGCCACAACAAAAGAAACAGACTCAACAGACAAGCGTAAGAAAATGTAGCAGCGTTCATAACGTATACAGCCACATTCCTACCATGAAGAAACATTCAGAAAATTTAACCACGTGCACAACACAAGGAAACAGACGCAACATAAAAACGTTAGAATATGTAGCCCCGCTTCCAACATACAGCCATGTTTACAACATGAGGAAACAAGCAGGACACAAAAACGTTACTGTATGTAACTCCGCTCACAACATATAGCTGTGTCCACACAATAAAGAAACAGATACAACACAAAAATGTTACGATGAGTTACTCTGCTCACAACATATGGCTCTGTCCACACAATGAAGAAACAGATACAACTCAAAAACATTACAATATGTATACAATATATAAATATAAATTGTGGAGCTTTATAAAACAATCAAAACGAAGTAATTTTGGCGTATTAGTTGCTCTTCATTATCTTAATTATTTTCATTATGCACAAAATGAAAATAATTCGCTTGTTGGTGGGTGGAAAATAGGATAACGTTAGTGTTAGGAAGGTACTTTGTGCCTTTTTTATGAAAGGTTTTAGTCAGGGTTTAGTGACCATTAAAATTGACAGGGTACCTCTTGATTTATAGGATAAATCATGTATCATACAGCTGTGCCCTCTATGTACATATGTATTGTATGATAAATAACCTTGGGCGTATCATTTCCATGTATTGTCACGTTGTACACTATGGTTATAGCGATGAAAACAACGTGGATACGAAGCATGACCTGAAAAGTATGGGGTGGACGGCATCAGATGTTTACTATACATCACGATTAGCTGATCACATCGCAACTATAAACCATTCAACCTTTGTCTCGAGCTGGAAAATTCTCTCCACGATAGCGTGGGTAGTCTATGGCGTAGGCTGGTCCCGTTTGCCCTTCTGAAACGTGCGTTTTGGCTTCCATTCAAACCACCTGCCGCTATGCACCATAGCTGTGTGACATTTCTCTTTTGTGTTGGTTTCATCGTCAGTCAACTCCATTATTAAAAGATCGATCAAAAAACGTAAACGTTTAAACAATGATGACTGAATGTTGTCAGTGTTACTTCACCGATTGTTTTTAATACAATGATAGCAAAAAAAGAAATTAAAACCTGTAAGGGCCTAATTAATCTCAGCCAAAGCAAGCTATATCTAGAAATGAATTATTTACACAGCATTTGTGTTGCCTAATTCCTAATTCTGCATAACCCAAGGTGCCATGGGGTGTCTATTTCGCTGCCATTTCCAGCTTTTACAGGAACACAGAATAAAACATTAAATGGTGTCAGCTAATAAAAAGGCCTGATTTCACAGGTTATGTGTAACAGTTTACCATCTATCACACTGCCATAGCAGCTGGCAGAACATCTGCTTCGGGGATGGTAGAGCCAGGGTCAATCCTGAGTCGGGGCACACCCGAAACCTTAAAAAAGGAAGTTGTAGCTTCCTGACTTGGCGTTCAGCATTAAGGGGATAGTGCAACGTCCGGTTGACCCGTATCAGTATAATGGCACGGGTGGGGCGCCTTACTTGCCTTCAGTAAACCGCAGCACTATCTAGTGAAGCAGCACTAGATAAAAGAGGGGTGGAATTCCGTCCTGCAACAAGGATGCACATTACATGCACTCTAAGGTTTTACAGTCCATGCTATAGTATTTCTGGTCCAGTGACTGAAGACACACAATACGTCGTCTGATGAATTAAATGTTTGCATATACCAATGTTTTGTTTTACTTCTATTACAGGGGTATCTGTCGGTGTCAGCTGTTTCACGTTGGTCACCATTTCAATGGAGAGGTACTTTGCAATTTGCAGGCCGCTAAGTTCCCGAAGCTGGCAGACTTTATCTCACGCTTATAGAGCTATCGGTGTGTGCTGGATCGTGGCCGGTGCCATCATGATACCTATCGCTGTCCACACCAGATACGGCCCCATCAGGATTGGTTACGCCTGTCGAGAGATCTGGCCTAACAAAGACTACAAACTCGCCTACACAGTCCTCATTGACTTAGTCCTTCTGCTGTTCCCTTTACTGATTATGTCCCTGGCGTACGGGATGATCGCCCGGACTCTTTGGATGGGGATACAATTGGACAAGAAGAGCGAGAAAGGTAACCGTGGGGACCCGTGTTATTTCAAACAACCGCGACCTCCACGTGTTCAGTGTTTGTTTTGATCCAGCCGTTTCTACGTTTCATCAAAATTCACAGTCAGTTAATGTTAAACTGTACTGTTCTCATAAAACAAGCTGGTACCTTCTAAATGCATTACAGGCACATACAACCTTGAAGATTCATCTTTTTTCTGCCATAATTATATTTAGTCACAAACAGTTTTTATTTATTTTTTTCTCTCTCTTTTCAAACAGTTTAAACTTACGAAACTGCTTGGTTCACATAGCTAAATGCTGTCTTCCTCCAACTGTCAAGCCCGTGAGCAATTTTTCTTTGTATCTAGCTTTCTCTTCCTCAACCAGGGCCTTAAGTGCTTTGTGCTGTGAGTTCAAGCCTAGCTCATGCTGCCTGCCTCTCCGGCCGTACGTGTTAAAGTGTGCTAGCAACATGCGGATGGTCGCAGGTTTCGACGGGGTTGCCTCTCATCATAATGTGAGCCGCCGTCGTATAAGTGCAGTATTGTTGAGTACGGCGTAAAACACGAATCAGATAAATGAATGAGTAGGTTTGGCAAGTATCTGTTGATGGGCGGCAGTTTACCTCCGGGTACTCCCGTCTATTCCGCCCATAAAGCAGATCGCAGCCACACAGGTGAAAAACTCTTGAGCACCAACACCAATCACCACAAATAAATTTTTCTCATTATAAATTAAAATAGGGAAGGAAAGCTATAATAGTATGTAGTATTATAAAAGTAAGAAACCTCACAGACCTCGTAAACATGAAATAAGTATGAAATAAGAGCAATGAATGCCGAGTTAGATGATACCGTAATAGAAGTAAAGGATCATGTTTGATCTCGATTTAAACCTGAGAAAAACAGCCTCATTTTGGAATTTACTACACTAACCTTCGCCTGAAGACGATAATAACACTTTCGCCATTGATTTATTTATTTATTTGATTGGTGTTTTACGCCGTATTCAAAAATATTTCACTTATACGATATTATCCAGCATTATGGTGGGTGGCCAGCATTATGGTGGGTGGAAACGGGGCAGAGCCCGGAGGAAACCCACGATCATCCGTAGGTTACTCACAGACCTTTCCACGTATGGCCGGAGAGGTACGTTATTCATTTGGTATAATTAGCTGTAATTATGCGTTTTGAGTTCAAGAGTATACAAACTAATCTCTACACTAAAGGCTTAAAATTTGCGAAAGTGGCTTATTGGGAATGTGTGCAGATGTTTTTTATTCCTGATTTTCCGATTGTACCTGTATCCCACGATAGATAACTCTAACCATTTGGTTTTCATGTCATGTGCTATTTCAAACTTTCTCATCTTAGTTTTTGCGAGACAACATAAAGTATTTGTTGAGGAAAAACGGTTCATTTTGCGATGGAGAAAAAGCAATGCAAAGTAAAGAGAAAACCCGATAAACTAATAAGAAATCAAGCAACTAGCCAATCCCACAATCAGCTTGTCCAATCAGTAAGCCGTAGGTCTGTGTTGTTTTTCAGCCGCGAATGGAGGCCCATCTGAAGAAGATCAGGAAACGTACATCATGCAAGATATGAAAAATAACGGCGATTTACAACAAAGTAAAAACAGACGGAAATTTGATTACGGACGAGGAGTTCGCCAGAGTAACGCAGAGAAAACCCGAGCCTCCAAAAAGAGAGTGATCCGAATGCTGTTCGTGATTGTGTTGGAGTTCTTTATTTGCTGGACGCCGTTGTATGTGGTCATTACATGGAAGGTGTTTGATTACCGGAGTGCTCACCAACATATCTCTTCGTTCGGAGACTCTTTTATCTACTTGCTGGCTTACGTGTCGTCCTGTTGTAACCCCATTACCTATTGCTTTATGCATAAGAAGTTCCGACAGAGCTTTATAACCACGTGTAAATGTGGGAAATTTTGTGTGAGAAAGAGCTTAAAACGGCGAAACCAGTTTTCCATATCTGGCCAGTCATCAATCAGAACAGGTACGGTCCGAGTGAGTATATATGATAAAATTCAAGATTCCGACGATGCTTCAGAAACGAACCTTTAGCCTGCAATGTTTGCTTTTACGTAGGCTAAGGCGGGATTAAACGCCTCATGTACCCACACACCCAATGATAAAAATTGACGTTTCTTCAAAATTCTTGTTGTGCAAAACCTGTGTGACTGGTGATATTATCATTTCCTTCTTTATCCGTGTGTAATCACGGATCTTATCGATGCGTCAGCATGGACACAAGGTGTTTTGTATGTCAGAAATGCAAAGCTTGGTTTCCTGGCTGTAGACAATGTTAACAGTATTAGATCACGGCCCAGTGGAAATGCGTCTTTTTGGGTTTTAAAATTTAGATTTCCGTGTATTGACGAATCTGATACAAATGAAAGACTCTCAGTTTAAGTTTTAAAATAAGTTTAATCAGATTCACAACGGTACTTTTTCAATCAAAGATGGTGAGCAAACGCTCATTGAACTATCTACTTATTTGACTGTACATCGTCCTCTACAAATTGTACCATTTTACCTGCCTCTAAAACAGCGCCCTGTTTATCCAATTGAAACAACCCTCTCCATGTTATTTTTAGAAAATCATTTATACCTGCCTGCCTTTGTAAAACATCTTCCTTCACCTGTAGCTGTTATACCTGCGTGTATACCCCATACCCCTTCATTAGCATTGTTTACACTTCGCCGTGCAGATCATAGTCCTTTATTTGGAGTGCTTACATCTCGATCAATGTTCAGATTTGTACCGGTCTCTTTAGAATTACCTCCTCTATATGAACTCAGACAATAATGAAATGAATTCATACAATCCTCCTCTATATATGGCTGTATCATTACTGTGGTATTGTAATCAGTGTGTCATCCATTCGTTTTATCAATCAATCAATCAGTCAATTAATTATTTGTGCAATCATTTCATTCATGTATATATCCTCCACCAGGTTATGTTCGTACCTGTCATGCAATAACTACGCATACTTGTAGTGTCTATGCTTGCCACCCCGTTTAGAACGTCTTCCATTAGTGAAGTCATTATTCCTCCCACCACACAGGCAACATCCTTTTCTACGCGTTATGTTCACACACAATAAACCTCCCATCCCATCCTCCAGTACTCGCAGCGTTTATACCTTCCACCACATATAACATTCTCCTCTACCTGTAGCCTTTATGCCTTTCACCACATAAAGAACATCTTCCCCTACGTGTAGAGTCTCTATCTGCCACAAAAAGTGGAACATCATCTCCTACTTATAGTGTTTACATCTTCCTTCACATACAGAACATCATCCTCCACGTGCAGTGTTCAAACCTGCCACCACATAAAGAACATCCTCACGTACGTACCATGTTAACAGCTGCCACCAGTTACCAGAGTATTCTCCTGCAGGTGTAGAGTAACTACCTTCCACCAAAAACAGAACATCCTCATCACGTGTAGTGGTAATACCCGCAAAGATATAGAGTGAGTGAGTGAGTGCTTGGGGTTTAACGTCGTACTCAACAATTTTTCAGTCATATGACGACGAAGGAATCATTAGGGTGCATGCACGTGTAATGTGCCTCCTTGTTGCAGGACGGATTTCCACCGCTCTTTTATTTTAGTGCTGCATCACTGAGACGACTTACCGAAGGCAAGTAAGTCGCCCCGCCCGAGCCATTATACTGATACGGGTCAACCAGTCGTTGCACTATCCCCTTCATGCTGAACGCCAAGCGAGGAAGTTACAACTTCCTCTTTTAAAGTCTTAGGTGTGACTCGACCAAGGATTGATCCTGGATCTACCGGTCCCGAAGCGGACGCTCTACCACAAAGATATAGAACATCCTTCTCTATGTTCAGTGTTTATACTTGGCATGTCATCCAGAAAATACATCTGTACCTGTCACAAAATTCTCCCCTACGTGTAAAGTTTATACCCGTCACTACATACTAGTATAGGATATTCTCCTCTACGTATAGTATTTATACCTAGTGTGTTATATTCTTGTAGTGTTTACAACTGCATCACATATAGAACATCCTCTTATACGTGCAATGTTCGTACTTGGCACAACGTATAGAAAATCCTCCTCTACGCGCATTTTTCATACTGGACATCACATATGCAGCAGATAGAACATCTTCAATTACGTGCAGCGGTTATGCTTGGCATCATATATAGAACATCCTCCTATACTGTAGTTCCTATACTTGACACCACATACATGTGTAGAACATCCCTCCTGCACGTGTAGTGTTTATACCTTTCCTCAACTATAAAACATCCTCATTTATGTGCATTGGGAATACCCGAAAACATATATAAAACTCTATACTCCTTCTCTATGTTTAGTACTTATACTTGGCATCACATCCAAAAAATCTCTCCCCCCCCCCCCACCCACACACACATGTAGTGCTTCTCACTGCAACTTCATATGGGACATTCTCACCAATATGTAGTGTTTACACCCATCACTATATACGCGTAGTGCTTGTACCTGGCACCACATATAGAAAACCTCCACTGCGCGCATTCCTCATACTTGACATGGCGTATGCAACGTATGGAACATCTCCATTTACGTGCTGTGCTATACGTGTAGTTCCTATTTTGGACATCTAGGTGTAGTGTTCATATCTGGCACCACGTATAGATTCTCCTCCTCTATGTGCAGTATTTGTTCCGGTACTCTCCTTAACTTGTAGTGCCTATACACTGCCAACAACAGCGTATACAACATCCTTCTCAACACATGTAAAACTACATGTAGCGTTTATGCCCGCCGCTGCATTTAACATCCTTCTCTATGTGCAGTTTTACTTCTTGCCACTACATATTAGAACATTCTCATATCTGTCAACATCTATGAAACATGCATACACGTGCAGTGTGCATGTCTGCTGTCCCATGTGTAGTGTCCTAAACTTGCAAATGCATGCAGGAAATCCTCATCTACGTGTATTGATATACTTCTCACGAGGCATAGTTCAACATCCTCCACTACGTTTAGTGTTTACACCTGGCCTCACAAACATCCTCCTCTCCATGTAGTCTTTACACCTGTTGTCACGTGTAGTATTTACACCTGTGTTTAGAGCATACTCGTCTACATGTAGTATTTACGCTTGCCATCAAATACAGAACATCCTCCTCTACGCGTAGCGTTTACACCTGTCATCACGTATAGAACACCCTCCTTTACTTGCAGTTTTTTTACGTGCTGCCACATAGCACATCTTCCTCTACGTCTGCTGTTTACACCTGCCATCACAGATAGAATATCCTCATGTATGCGATTATATCTGTCTCTACTTATAGAACATCCTCTTGAACGGGCAGTGTTTACACGTGCTAACACATACCACATCTTCCTCTACGTGTACCGTCTAAACCTCAGACCACACACACAAAATATCAACCTGAACATGCAGATTCTCTATCGGTCTTTACTTACAGTGGCCACGGAGACAGGAAGCCTGGATGTGTCACATGACAATCAATGAATCACCAGCCACGTGATATGATTGAGTGAGACAAGTTTTATTTGTTGCAAGTGCATTTTCTGTTTGAACTCTCTTCTATTAACGAAAAAGTGTTTATATCCAGTATGGCTGATGGCTGATATACGAATGTTTGTTATGACGCTTATATCCACGGTATGCAGAAACAACTGAGGCGTTCATTTGAATTGTTTGTGTTTATAAAAAGATGTTATCAGATTATTCTAACATTTTAAATATAACAACTGTTGTTTGCTTTTAAATTAACCGACCAGTTCTGTTGGACGCATTTGCATGTGTGTGTTTGAAATCGATACGTTATGTCGAATAAAAACGTTCTAAATAAAGTTTGAATAGTTTGATTTTCCACAGCACGTAAATGAGGATGTTTTATGTTCCTCTCTTGTGAACATCATATAACATAAAACACCTGACTGGAGACTGACGAATTACTGTGTCAACATAATATTTCAGTGAGTTACAATACTATTGCCACGTGTTCATGAAGCGGATGCAATTGAATGTTTTTTTTAAACAAATGTGTTCTTTTGAATCATAATACTGACGTCAGAACTTCAAGACCTAGACTTCTGAAGTATGGTAACTACACGGTATTTTGGACACGAAGTCATTATGTAGGACATGTGATCTGACAAAATTGTAAAAAAAAAAGTGTGCCCGTCTGTTTTCATGACATGTGTGTTGATGGTGAATCACATTTTACTTTGCCATGATATTATCCCAGTATTCAACAGTAACACACGACGACGCACGCTCTGGATACAATAGTCATGTGTACATTCGCACCTTGCCTCTCTGTAAACATTACACTATGATATGAGAGAATATAACCATATACTAACTGCAATCTGCATAGTTCGGAATTCTTGAATACACTATAAACATTATTTTACGTTAGAATTTTTCAAATTTTGCCCAAATGCGATAGTGGATATAGGTACATAAAGCGAATTTCAAAGCTGTAAAGTCCATATTAAATTTATTGCCCAATCCGAAATATTCCTACTCAATCCTATGCGCGAGTCTACCGAAAAGTGAGACCACCTTGAGTTAGTTGTTGGCGAGTTTGTGTCAACGCAATATAAACTTCAGCGACAGAATCGTAAAAACGTCGATAGACTCGTCAGATAATATTCTAAACAAGTTTAGTTAATACAGGTAGGTTGTCTTATTCACATGTAGCGGACAGTTTGGACATTTTTGTGATCGAAGGGTATACGGTTTTTCATGCGTTTGCGAAATCCCAGTTTACTGAAAGCCACGAATTTAATACTGCAAGGTGAAATTCGATGTGAAGTTTGAGCACCATGTGTGCACCCTTTCATTTGCTGAAATACTTGCTTGATTGGTGTTAAAAGCTGTACAGGCTAAGCTTTGACAAGTAATAGTTCTGTCTTAAGGTCTCGGGGAAACTTGTCAGAAGAAAAACATGCGATTAATGACAAGGAAATACACAGAATGCAAAATACTGTCTGAAAAACTAAACCCGCTGCTTTTCCACATATGACTCTTGACACGCACAGGAAACTTTTGGACCTTGACATCATTCAGCTGAAAAAATGGTTATAATCTTTTAACGCATTCCAACGCTATTATAACCAGTGACATGAACGGTAATGGGCCTTGAGAATGTAGCCCAAACTAATAGCTGTACGTTTCAGTCCATCACTCAAAGATTTTAACAAATACTTAAAAACATAAGCTGTTTTTCACAGTTGAGAACAATCCACTACCTCACACATAAATATAGCATTGACATGACATTGAGCAAAATGTCATCGGTTGCTACACTGCTCGATATTTAAAAAGTAAGTTAATAAATTAATGAGATATTTAATTGGCACTGCCTTTAGGAAGAACTAGTGTGCCGTAAAATCAAAGCGAATGCCTTTGTCACAAATTTTTTTTCCTGCAGCTCTTACTCTCACTATGTCGTCATACGGTTAGGTTGACAGATCTTTGATTGTTTCAAACCATATTCGCAAACGACGTACAGTTCCACGATCTGTTTATCTATTACTTCTGCAACATATGTGCAGTTTTGTAATCATATCGAGACAAATGACAGCTCGGCACCTTATGAGGTCGCCAGTCGGCTCTAGGAAACAAATCATAGACTTTTGTAGCCTCCCACGCAAATTTCCCTCAGGAAGCATCCCGGATTCAAATCTGACACGAAACAGATAAAATGTAGCTAAATGAGTCCCATAGGCTTGGTCCCGTTGTATTGTTATCTTCTTTATTAAATGTGATGACAACTCAGCATTTGAGTAATAGTGGACCAATGACGTCTACTTCATAAACAACTAACATCTTTTATTTATCTTACTAATTCTACTTTAGCCATGTGTCAGGGTTCCTGAGGACTGCGAGTTGGGGTGGTCTGAGTTGCTCCTTTTAAAGCATTCGCATGACTATTCTGAATACAAACTTAACTAAGGTAAAATGATTAGGTTTACTTATTTCTGGCTACTGGTGTCCATTTGCCAACTATAATACTGTAGTGCTGCATGTCTAACCTAGACGTAGGCTTGAATACCGTGAATGTCAATCAAAAGACGGGTTTTCCACCGTGTTACGACATAAATGTTGAATTTAAGAAGGGTGATGACGTAATTCGATTATTTGACTACTTCTTGGTGTATAAATACAGTGTAAATGACAAAATTACAGCTGATATTTCAATTAGGATATGACTTTTGATTGCTAGAACAACTGAGTTAAATTCTGGGAGCACGCTGATATACAATCCAATCATCCATTCTTTTTGTGTATACCCAGAACAGTTATATTGCGGCACTGGACCAGGTTCTGTTTTCCATGACAATGCAGACATTCTCATCGGATACATTGCCGTGTTGTGTTCACCAGGGGAGCTATTCAATCTCAAACAGGTTTGTTATCCCTTAGTCATCTGTCTTTGGACAGAGCCAAAAACAGATTAGGACAGCGTTTCCTCAATCAAAGAGTGTCTTTTTATCGTGTAGAACGTGACCTAATCAACAGCAAGGACATTCAAGAGCGATCCAATCTGACTTTTATCACACGGGGACGACCACTGTGTGTCGGTAGATAGATGAATGGTTTTGTCAGGCAAGGATACATGGAAAGCAGGGACGATGGAGTCCTTGCACTTGGTGATGGTAGAGATAGAAGATCATGACACCGCCTATAGCTGCTTTGTCATCGCCGGGCCAAAGTGACTCTTGATTATACCTTGAGAGCTTTGTGTTGGAACAATAAAGCTGCTGTTTTACACCTATAATCAGATTTCTCCCTCAAGATCGGGTTATGTTTGAAGAGGTTAGTACGGTTTGTAGATTGAAGACAAGCTGCAGATAGACAAGAAACTGCTTATAGACTAAAGCGTTGAGAGACAGTGATGGCAGACGCAGCTGTTCGCAAGATGTTGCTCGTTCTCTCTTTCTTCGTTCCGGGGAAGCACATTACACGCGTCCTTCGCTAACGGTTAGCCCTCGTGGCGAGAATCTATCCAAGGGGTGTACAACTGTAAACAACCAGGCGTGCATGTCACTGACAGAGCTAAGTGGAGCGCTCGTATTTATAGACAAGACAAAGTGCGTATATTCCCGAGGCACGGAACTGCCCTATCAGGAATGTACATGTGTACCCAGCATTCCTGACGTTACGCGCTGACGTTTGAAATAATGAGTTAATGGATGAAAGGTATGTGGTCCACGTAACACAGACGAACATGGGATGAGAGGAAAGAAGGTGAAAAAATGGCACGGATATGATAGTGGATGTCGGGCTGATGAATTGATGAAATGACGTGTTACGTAGGTTAACTGTGGTTAGCCGTATTCCTACCTAATAAGAGAGTCAGTCTCGGCTAAATGTTGACTAGGGTTTCTAGGGTGTGTCATTTAGCCTTCAGCTGGCTATGAAGCCCACACAGAGGCTAAGCAATATAAACTGGCACAATACTAGTATAAACACTTGCAAAAGTTTCAAGGGTTATACAAAGGCCCAAACACTCAAATGCGTCTTTCATGGGTGGGTTATCATTTTTCAATGAAATTTCTATAATATGAATGTTTTCATGTACCTAAAGGTGACTCTCGACCAGTTGCTATTTGCTAAGAACTCCTTTAGCCTGCACCTATATAACCCACATTTGACCTGCAAGTTCCCAAACGAAGTGTGTTTAAGATATGCCTATATAGAGGTTCATACCGCACTTATAATGTAATGCTCTGACCCTACCAAAAATTCCACCCACGAAAATATCCAGAGGGTGGTATACACCCGAGGTGTGCGGATAAAACAATGCCTCTGCTACAGCAGCGGTGGATATGAATGTGTTTGGAACATTACCAAATATCAATGAACGATTGAAATATGCCAGGAAAGGTCAGCACACCAGGTGGAGCCACGTGACAGTAGTGGATACTGCAACAAATGTTATTCCTATATTAAAGTAATTTAGAGGATGACACTACTTGTGCACGCAGTAAAATGAAGTAGTTGGCCATAAGCTAACGAACAATTCGCCCCCTGGTGTCGGATCGGGAAACTAAAGACGTCTTTCAATTAGCCTTACCAGAGAGTATAGTATAGTATATATAATTTCTAAGATATAGTACTTACTTAAATATACTTATTACTCCTTACTTACTATACTTAAACAGAATCAATGTATGCTTTGTGGACAGCCGTTTACATGTTAACTGCTGGCAAATCCCACATAATCGCGTGGTCCCCGTCTGTGGACGGGTACGTGTGTCGGGCAGTGTGCACACCAGGTTACAACCAATGGATCCGCCATCTGGTAGCTGGTCCAATGATCGATATACTCTTGCTGTAATAAGACTGGGCCAAAGAACAACTACAGCCATATGCCGCCATCAGATACTCGATTAGGCGTGTGAATCGATTCGAGTAATGATGTTACTAGGCTATTTTTGCCGCTTGTAGCCTGCTATCAAGCACGGACAGAATCCGTTTTTCTAACAGGACACTTGTTTGCAGTCTTGTTTTTTTTGTCCAAATTACTGTGACTTCGGTATTTGTGCTACGTGAAAAAAGGATACTTTGATTATGCACCGATGATATTTACCGTTAATTAATCAAGCTGAGTGTTGACAGTGTTTTTTTAGTTTTTTGGAAACAGATGGATACAAACTCAACGTCCTGTGTGTTTTTTGCTTAGATTTATTATCTGTCTTTTTTTATTATTAATTACTTCTGCTTCATGTGCGGTTTTCTGTAGGAATTTATCACAAAATAATGAATCTCACTGAAATAATATCCTTTTATGATTAGCTCTTAAACCCAGCCAAAAACTTTTTGACAAGCCAGGTGAAAAAGTCGATATTATCGGAAACGACATTTTGCCTTCATGTTCAAGAGATTGCGTCTTGTGAAAGGATTGTTTCCTGTATTTGCAAAGATTTTTCGTAAAAACAAGTTGTTTTTCCAACGTCCAACTATATCAAATAGTAATGTGTGTAAAAATATTTCAACTAATATGTCAAACCAAATGTATCGGTCAGACAAAATAAAACCTCAATACGTTGTACTGATCACATTATACTGTTATACTGTTGAAATACAACTGGTATCTGCCGGGCCTGTCAAGACTTTGTCGGTGTATTGATAACGATACGAGATACATTAAAACACCTCAGGTGCTAAGGGCGTGTAGTTACACGCATCATGTAGTTTTCAATTTCAGATTTTTGCGAAGGCCACAAAATATGGATAGCATGACCATGAGAGATTACATAAACATCGTAGTCAAACGCTAAAGAAAGTAGTCGTCCAATTAATAAGAAGGGAATTATTATATTTAAGCGTAATGATGTCATTATCCAAAAGATTTTAATATTTTAATATAGGCATGTAGAGACAGGAACATAATTTTAATATTGTTTGGCCTAATGAAGTTGTAATGCGTGAAGTTTACATATCCACATGTTTATGGGCAAGGTTCATTTACTCCATCTCTGAAATAATCTCTTCTTACAATATTGCAGAAGTGATAGTGACCGGTAATTCACTCATCCATTCAAAACAATCTCGTATATCATCTTGTTCTAACAAAAAATGTTCTCTGCATCATTTTTGTATTGATGTCTAGAAAGACGGTGTGTACTCCAAAAAGAAAAGTAATATATAAGAGCAAGCAAATGGTATTCTAGTTTGAAGCATTTTCTAGTACATATTGTCTGGTGACGAAACCAATTAACAATCTTCTTTTCCAGAATCACTGCACAAATCGTGCTCAAGTTTGGTCTGTTTCGGAGCATTAAGACATTTGCAAATGACGTCGAATTCCGATGAAAATGGTTTATCGTTTATTTTTGAATATTAACTGAATGGAAATCATTGCCCCTTTCAAGCTGATAATTAGTCGGCGGGCAGATAAACTACGGCTTTTCAGTTTGGTCCATTTTAAACACTTTGCTACAAGAGGTCGTTAAGGGGTGTACAATGCAGTAAAAACTTGTTATATCCATTTATACATTTCATCAACAACAAAGGGCAGCTATAGAAGGTGGTTATAGCCTACCTATAGCCACATGTAGGTTAGTGAGCTGTATATGCGCTATTTGTATGCCAAAACGTTTGAGTTATGTTGATAAATTAAAGACTTGTACAACCTCCAAAATTGCTAAACGGCATATTTCCTATATATTTGGCACATTTAAAGGATCATGCTGTATTCATGCACACTGATGGTTTGGAAGGATATATCCGTTGTGCATAACTCTCTCAAGTCATGGAACTGGCTTCCTCACCGGCCGCAAGTGTGAAGGTCTGCAGCAACCTGCGGATGGTCGTGTGTTTCCCCTTGGCTCTGCCCGGTTTCCTCCCACCATAGTGCTGGGTGCCGTCGTATAAGTGAAATATTCTTGAGTACGTCGTGAAACACCAATCAAATAAATAAATAAATCGAGTCATTGAATCACGGTTATGCCACTTATACCATTTTCTCTAGTCAAACAGGAAACGCGACAAAAATACATTAGTTGGTGCAGACATCCCCGATAAGCGGCGCTTGGCATTGCACGTTATGTTGGAAGTGGTCATCAAAACAAAGAAAATCGTAATAACCGCCAAAACCTTGATAAAACAAGAAATTCTTTTTTTGTAGTTAGACTGTCGAGAATCAACTTCTTGCATGTCCAAAAGAGTAATGGTTGGCTTTAATTATATGCTCTACGCAAATACAGTTTGTTGTACAGTAGAAGTGTCAGTGGCCTTTGTACAGAGTACATCATTAGATCACTATAAGCTTCAGTGGTGTAAATAGTCTGTACCCGGGCTCTTTTAGTATGTCGTGATTTAATCCTGATTCAGTGGATGAAGAAACACACACTGTAATTCTTCAATACAATATCTTTTCACCCTCTAGTATCGAAATTATGTGGTACATCGCACTTTACCTTTCCATGCAATGGTTTCTTCCAACAGGAACTTTGATTTACGCCAGGTCAATCAAATCAGCTGACCCGTATTTAGTCTCTGTTGATTGATCTTTTCTCAGGTGGCTTTCTTCACGGATGCCTGTCATTACAGGGCGTTTTCAGCAGACTACTCTTTTTCCTATCTCCCTCCTCAAAGCATCGGAAAAACACACATTATCGGCTTAAAAAGCCATTATATGTTCTGAAGTTATTAGCGTCTTACTGTATGTTGTTATTCACTGATGCGTCTTTCATATGCATTGTATCGGTTGTACAGAGAATCCAGGCCTACAGAACTTGAATAGCAACAGAGATCAGACGAAAAATGGCTGGTTCCTTTGTATTTGTAGATAAAACATATTTTCAAATTACTTGTCCACTAAATAAACATAAGCGCATTTCATTCATTCAGTGTGACAGAAAGCTCATAAGGAGATCAGCAACTGAGATGTGCAAAAATCATACTTCATTTGCTAAGGAAATAGAACATTACATTCATATACATATATGATATACCGGTGACAAAGAACGAGGTCTTTTAAGCTGTACCATCGGCTCTTACTGTTTGTGTTTTTTTTTAAACCTTAGTCAATCTAAACTACCACTTACATGAGATCGTTTGAACTTTAAACATTCGAAACCTGCGTCGTGGGTTTCACCCGGGTTTCCTCCCACCATAATGCTGACCGTCGTCGTAGAAGTGAAATATTCTTGTGTATGGCGTAAAACACCAATCAAATAAATAAATGAAACATTCGACAGTACAATACGTCAACCAGACACGTCATTAAGTAGACTTCTACAGACCAGAAAAAAGAAACAGGACATGAATTGGTTAAATGTTAACTAATGGCCAACCTCACAGACATGATAATCGCGTGTCAACGTAGGTGCGCATGTCACGGCATTACTGTGGGGGACAACAGCAGGTTACAACCAAGTGATTCGCCATCTGGGTAGCTGATCCATTGATCGATATACTCTTGCTGTAATAAGACTAGGCCAAAGAACAACTACAGCCATATGCCACCATCAGATACTCGATTAGGCGGTGAATCGATTCGAGTAATGATGTTACTAGACTATTTTTGCCGCTTGTAGCCTGCCATCGAGCCAGGACAGAACCAGTTTCTAACAGGATGACATTTACCTTTTATTAATCAACCTGAGTGCGGACAGTGCTTTTTAGTTTTTTGGCAACAGATAAATATAAACTGAAAGTCCTGCGTTTATTTTTTTTATTTCCTTCGTTTTTATTATCTTTATTTTCCTTGTTGTTTATTACATCTGGCTCCTTGACGGTTTCAGTAAGACTTTACGTACAAAAATGATAAACCTCATAGAAATAGCATGCTGCTATAAATTCCCTGAAAAAAAGACAAAAAAAGTCGATGTTAAACGACATTTCGCCTTTATGTTCGAGAGATTGTGTCTTGCGATTGGCCTCTTGTTTCCTGTATTTACAAAGATCTTTCTTCCGAACCACTTGTTGATTTCGTCCACCCTTCAACCGTATTAAATAGTAGTATCTGTTAAATTATAAAGATCGCATTATACTCATTAAAAAGATCAGGATGGGTCTGATGCTAATGTGCATCTATGGATGTATGTTTAAAGTTGGTGTGATACAGCACAGCTCTCAGGATTATAATAAAAGACGCCGAGTAAATAGGCAGACAATATTCCATCAGGATATGGTAATACAGGGCTATGAACGTGGACTGAGAAAACAGATAGACTTTCATCTGAGGTGACAACTACTTGACATGAAATCACTTGATGGGTTTTTTTGGTTTGCCCTACATATGAACATATGAACAAAAAATATCCAATACAACTGGTATATAGTGCCCTAACAGGATTCTGGTCGGTGTGATTATAGTGATACGGAATACACTTAAACAACCTGATGTTAAGGGCGAACAATTGAAAATATCATACAGTTTTCGATTTAAAATTTTTCTTTTAAAATAAATTTAAAAAATTAATTAAAAAAAGTATGGAGTACATGTCCTTGAGAGAATTACAAAAAGCAACATAAACAAACGTTGTACAAGCAGTCGTCCTTTTATCAATAAATGAATTATTGTATTTGGCATAACAATGCCATTATTAAAAGATTTTAACATTCTTCTCCAGGCTTGTGCCCATGGAAGTCCACCGCTCTACCAGCTGAGTTAAAGGGAAATTTCCAGTCGCTACTGCTAGCATCGGCACTGAAAAGCTACTCCCAATACACTAACACGGAAATGTACACATCCTTATGGTGAAGGCAAGGTTCACTTAACCCATTTGTTAGCTTGGTTCCAACCTAAAAACTGAAAGCCTATTGTTTTTGCTCGGACGATTAAAAAAATGTTCTCTGCATCCACTTTTTTTTAATGATTTCCAGAAAGACGATTTGCGGTCGAAAACAGATGTAATATGTAATCGTAAACAAATGATATCCCATGGTTATCAAGTTTTTGTAATGTATTGTTAGGTAACAAATGAGTTTGGCCAGCTGAAGTAAAACGGAGAAAATTGTGATTTTTGTCCTCATTTTTTAACGTCACATGACTGGAAATCATTGCAGCTGTGAAGCTGAAAATTTTTACTTTTAAAGGATCATGCTAAATGGGTGTACGCCTTTTATTAATGAAATTGTGCATGGCTCTCTCTAGTGATCGAATTGCGCTTGTGCCACTAACCTCCCACAGCCCCACCCGTGATACACAAGGTACATATAACCTTTCTATTCCATGGTCAGTGTAGGTTTGCGCAAGTATTTCCAATGTATAGTCTTGTTCTGTACACACCTCGTTTGCTTTACTACAGTTTAAGCAAGTTCCTACATGAAGCTTGACAATATTTGTCAAGATCTTGATCTTGATCACTTGTCAGACAAGGATCACTTGACAGTGCAGTTACAACATGGTGCCTGATCAAGAAAAACGCGGAGAAAGTCGCTACCAACTGCGAAAACCCTGACAAAATAAGAAAGGAATTCTGTAGTTGGATTGTCGCGTCGAGAATTTTCTGATTGAGTTCAGGTATATTTTCTACCCTAATACCGTGTTATTGTGTAAGTGTTAGTGGTGTGTCAGCTTCACTAGTCTTTCATTCTCGTGGCAAAGAAAACTTTATGCAATGGATTAAGATAGACATGAAACAGTCTTGGCGAAAGTATATGTAAACTGTGTAATGCCAGTTTAACCCAGTCTTCAACGATAACTAATCAAGTTGAATTCCTTAACAAATTAACATTTATACAACATTTCCATACTTAATGTGGAAATGTACAACATATCACAGCGCATAAATAGATTTTCTCAGTAGAAAGGTGAACAATGAAAGGTAGCAAAACATCATTATAGAGAGAAAATCCATGTTCACTCTTCAAAAACTATATATTGAAAAAATATATGAAAGTATGTAAAATTAATTTGTAAACAAAATAATTTGAACGCAGCCTTTCTTAGTGCTGTGTCGCATAAACCAATAGTTTAATAATAGTGGGGATCAATACACATTGATATGGAAGCAAAAAAGGCAATCCTTGCTTAGGCTTGGTAGCTTTGCACTCTACATGTTTTTAAACGCAATAGCTTTTCACTCTCTAATATCGATATTATGTGGCATAGAAAAACGGCCTAGATGTTTTCAGGAAAAGAAACAATAAAGCAAATCCTGTTCTGATTGCCTTTAGATAGATGAATGATTGCCACAACATCTCATGGTTGAACAAGTATCTGGTTAAACTCTACTGATGCTTAATGAGCCGCACTGTCTTAGGCAATGTATTCACGACGTTCAAGGGGCCATAACGGTATCTCATTCATGTAGCAAGAATTAACAAATCGATTAAATGACGATACAGTAAATACCTCAGAGGAAAGGATGAATCACAATGTTGCAATAGAACTATTGCCCTTTCCCTCTATCTGAGACAAGATGATTCAACGTGTCGATACATTTGCCAGTATGACAAATACTACTTATAAATTGCTTAATTGGTGGCTGCATATGATGACTTTCATTGTCACAATAATAAACGCGAACTGCCTTGAGTGGATTTTGTTGATGGTCAATGCCTCTCACCATAGGTTTGATTAAACAGTTTAATAGAGTAATATTTTTAATGTATCCAACAACAGTATCATGCCAGAACTTAATTGATTTATTTGATTGGTGTTTTACGCCGTACTCAAGAATATTTAACTTATACGATGGCGGTCAGCATTATGGTGGGTAAAAACCCGCAGGTTGCTGACAGACCATGAGACCAGCATGACCTGGTCTTGAACTCACAGCGACCGCATTGGTGTGAGACTCCTAGGTCATTACGCTATGCTAGCTACCACAACAACTATACCACAACTTAGTAATAATACAAATCTGTACGTTGAAACAGACATTTCGTATACCAGCCTTAAACCCATAAGGGCGTTCCAAGTGAATAATCACAAGGCAAATTCCCAAAATGGCGTTTAACACAAAAGAACGTATATAAAGTAGGACGAAAATAGGATGGAATCATGCAGAGAGAAGCAGTCAACAATTTTCAATGTTTTTTGAAAGACGTACGTTATTTTCTAGGCGACTGAGTGAAATCAGTCTCTTGTGAAATAAAGGAATTAATTTTTAAGTTGTTTTATATTGCAAAAGGCCAGTAAAATACATACTGAATATATCAATATATATTGATAGGAAAAGGATGATTAGAACACTAGCAGGATCTGTTTTTCTGCGTTAAGTTTTTAGAATTTTTCAAGATTTAAAGGGCACAGCCGAGCAGGGAAGCCAGGGCAGCAAACGTTTAAGCCAGTGTGACAAGAAGAGAAACCAGGGCAGCAAACGTTTAAGACTGTGTGACAAGAAGGGTAGCCAGGGCGGCAAACGTTTAAGCCAGTGTGACAAGAAGGGAAGCCAGGGCAGCAAACGTTTAAGCCAGTGTGACAAGAAGGGAAGCCAGGGCAGCAAACGTTTAAGCCAGTGTGACAAGAAGGGAAGCCAGGACAGCAAACGTTTAAGACAGTGTGACAAGAAGAGAAACCAGGGCAGCAAACGTTTATGCCAGTGTGACAAGAAGGGAAGCCAGGGCAGCAAACGTTTAAGACAGTGTGACAAGAAGGGAAGCCAGGGCAGCAAACGTTTAAGACAAGAAGGGACGCCAGGGTAGTAAACGTTTAAGACAGTGTGACAAGAAGGGAAGCCATGGTAGCAAACGTTTAAGCCAGTGTGACAAGAAGGGAAGCCAGGGTAGTAAACGGCAATAGTACGAAAAATCTAAGCTACTCAAACAGAGGATATATTGTAGCAAGCAGAACGTTTTAGCTTATTGTTTTAATCTAAATCTACTAGAGTAAAAGTGAGCGTTTGCCGGATTTCGTCATACAGACTTTTGGCCTTGTCCTGAAATTATCACCCAACGTATCGATAAGAGATTAATTTGTTAGCCGGGTGGGACCTTACGAGTGCTCAAAATTGGGTGTACGTTAACTAATTCAGTGAAGTTAGCGAGTCGGCTGTTCTGGGAATGTCGCTGTCATCACCGCTTTACTCTCAGCGAAGTCGGAAATGAAAGGGTATCGCAGAAACCTTCCGTGCAATGGTTTCTTCCAGCAATGACTTTGATTTACGCCAGGTCAAGCAAATCAGCTGACCGCTTTTAGTCCCTGTTGATTGATCTTTTCCCAGGTGGCATCTTCCTGGAAGCCTGTCATTACAGGGCGTTTCCAGCAGGCTATATTTCCTATCTTCCCCCTTAAATCATCGGAAATGCACACATTATCGGCTTAAGAATCCATTATAAGCTCTCAAGATTATCCTCTATTTAGCATCCTCAACACTGAAAGTACACTACGTGAGACATATCATAACACACACTTTTATACAGCCACATAAAAAACATTGCCCGTCGATGGGCACAAACAATCACTGAACATGAATGGGAAATTTCAATTCCACAGCCCTCAAATCTCGGTAGTCAAAATTCAGTGGCTTTAAACGTATAAAAAAAATCACAGTGCACGTGGATTCCAAGCTATCAATTCTTAAACCAGTGTTAAAAAAGAATTAACGGATCCACAATCAAGCATGTGGTGTATATACAACAGTATGATAACTTTTGCACACTGTACGTATTACCTGTACGTGTTTTAGCAAGTTAGTTGTTTAAACTGCTTTGTTGGCGAACAACAGCTCGTTTATTTCACTAAATTCAGTGCATCGTTTTTCTTACACCAACGTTGTTAGGGTAAGGCCTAGGAGGCCATGTTCAATATCCCAAATGACCTCAGGCCTAAGGGAGATTGAATAGATGGATTTTGACATAACTCAACTCCATGTCCTTGAAGGTGACCTGTCACATGTATTTCTTTATTTATTTATTTGACCTTTTTATTTATTTTATTACTATGGGTGGAGAGAATTGGTGCGTTTTACAAACCACCTGCACATTGACAAGTTGTTGACGAACCCTTTCATGTTTGACGTACACACTGGTGCCAGAGAAACAATGTTCAGCGAACGGGAAAATGGCAACACGAGCATGGTCGAGAAGGGAAATCTGGAAACCCATCTCCAAACGGTAGTGAGTGAGCCTGTACAAAGATACTCCCTCTGTGTCATAGTACAGAATTTATTTCCACCAAGAGGATTATCAAATGTGTCCTTGTTCAGTTCACACAAAATTGCCCTAAATCATCCGAATTCTCCACTATCGCAGAACTCAATGGGTGAAGGTAAGTCATGACACCAGCGAGTGTACCTATCTGTGAGATGAGAGAGACTAATACCCACAACCAAAGTGGATCCTTCATAGATTTTATTACTTCTCCGCTTCTCTGCTTCTCCGCTTTTATTGCTTCTATCTTTCAGCGAATAACAGTGTAATTAGGCAAACGAGGTTGTGGTAGTGCCTCTTGACACGGTAGTGTTACATTACCAAAGTTTCCATTCCAATGCTTTTCAATTATGTGGCGACCGCCTCAGCGTGTCGTTATGATATGGTTAACGATGCTTTATCATCACGACCGCAGACGAAGAAGGATCAAATAGGGCGGTTAAGTAACAAGCGATATTGGCCGTATAAAGGCTACGTTACATTAATAAAAGACCAACTGTCACCTTGGGACTTTTGGGTTAGGACTATGTGCTACATTATCCTTCATAACTTCTACTATGGTAAACGTCTTCATGTACCCCGAGAACAACCGTCTGGTTGACACCGTCGTGAAGATGTCCATATATTTATTGATCTTGGAGCTGAACGGCACAAACAACCTATTATTGCTCGGATTTAGGAAGGATCAGACAACTGGCGTAGATTAAGAATTACAACATGACAGAGTTGCAAAGTGACAAGTTGCAGTTCTAAATGATCTGACTGTTCTTACTCTCTCTCTTTGAAGAAGCCATCTAATTTATAGACACCTCTGAGAACACTTGACTCTTCTTAAATCTACGTACCATTTTCTAAAGTTACAATGTATAGGTAACACATGGCAATTGGCAAACAACTGCAGGCAGCTGTTTGGTACAACTTAATATTTGGTATCGTTTTATTCAAGAACTGAAATAAGTTTCATACACTTGTAACTCTTCGGTCTACATATTTCCTAAAATTGGAAGTTATAGGCCTGATGATCGGCCCTGGTTTGGTATCTTTAGCAAAACTTGATTTAACCCCTTTAAACCATATCTGCAAACAGTAATCCAGTTGCTTTGTTGACGGATGGATTTATCTTCCCTGCAAAATACTGTTAAAATACTGTCGACAAGCCTTCGTTCATTATTATATTTTACTGATTTAATCGATCGTTATTTCACGCCACATTGATGTTTCTTTTCTCATTTTTACCCCAGGGCAAGGTAGATGAAGATACCCTGACCAGAGAGTGTTATTAAGTACACTTGGGATCATCGATCAAGGTTTATTCAGCTTTCATGAAACTGCACTCAGGAATTGGACCAGCGAAAGTCTTTTAAATGAAATCAGGGGACTTTATTTGCGCAACAGCAATTGTTTTTGGGTATGCATATTTTTATTGGTGGTGATCCCAACGGAAAAGTTCAAGTGTGGACAAACTGGTGTATTGTTCACAATGGTTTCGATATTAAACCAGAATGACGGCGTCAGTTTTCTTAACAGGACTCTATGAAGAGATTTGCATATTATATGTTGTCAGGTGTATATTATACACCAGTTATATTGCAACATCTAGAATAAGGCTTCATTAGTACAAGACTGAAACTTGATAAGGTGCTATAACCCCTTGGATATCAATGTTGTACATCTGCCCGTACAAATGTATTTTGACAGAAACATTTTGAATATTGACAGAGTGATTTTACACATTGAAAGAGAACATTTACACATTGAAAGCGATGGTCGTTGGTGACACGTAGAAAATCATAGCTATGATTTTTTCTGAGAATATATGCACTATCACAAAGCTGGTGTATGAATATCTATATTCTTCTGGTAGCCATACTTTTTATTCAGCTATTCAGAGAGTATTACGGTCAGCCGGGATAATTGAAATATGGAAATGAATAATATGGCAATGCAAGAAGTTAAAGGCCTGATGATCGGCTCTGCTTTGGTACCCTTAGCAGCTGCTGTAGATTTCATTGTGCAATATGTAGATTGCACTGTCCCACCTGATAGTTGCCTTTATGTGTACTTTAACGGGGTTTCTCCACTTTGCCTGAAATGCTAATTCAGAAAATGAGCCATTGAGATCGTTACTAAAATAAAGTATTTTTCAGTAATTTCCTGTCACTGGATGATCGTGGAACGTCTAAGTTTACGTTACAAACAAAAGGACTGCCACAAGCTTTGCGCGGGTTGGTACTTGTCCCAATGAGCACATGAACAGTCGCAGTCAGAACCTTCATCATCGGCCATTGAGCACATGAACAGTCGCATTCAGAACCTTCATCATCGGCCATTGAGCACATGAACAGTCGCATTCAGAACCTTCATCATCGGCCATTGAGCACATGAACAGTCGCATTCAGAACCTTCATCATCGGCCATTGAGCACATGAACAGTCGCATTCAGAACCTTCATCATCGGCCATTGAGCACATGAACAGTCGCATTCAGAACCTTCATCATCGGCCATTGAGCACATGAACAGTCGCATTCAGAACCTTCATCATCGGCCATTGAGCACATGAACAGTCGCATTCAGAACCTTCATCATCGGTCATTGAGCACATGAATAGTCGCATTCAGAACCTTCATCATCGGCCATTGAGCACATGAATAGTCGCATTCAGAACCTTCATCATCGGCCATTGAGCACATGAACAGTCGCAGTCAGAACCTTCATCATCAAGTGATTGTCCAACGTATACCTTTAGACTCCAAGCAGACATGACGTGTTTGTCTTCCACACACGGGAAAGCAACATTTCTTCTGATCTCGCTCAAATCACCCGTCTATAAAACTAGAAACAACCTTTAGGAGCCATCCACACCATTACGCACTTTGATTCCAGCGTTGGCTTTAAAATAAATCGCACAATTGTTCCATTAGATGGGAGAAGAGTTTTTCCTGAAGCGACCAGGCTGGAATCTGTAGGTTCATCAATCACCTCCTCACCACCGACCCGTTCTCTGTGCACGTGTCACGGTCAGGAATCACCGAGGGCTGTCTCGCTGTCAGTGAAAACGTTGCCATTATAGTGCTCTATTGTTCACATGTTGGCTACATTACCTTTCATAGCCAGAAGTCCGCAACATCGTGTTTAAAGTGTTTCCTTTAACCAGTCGCCTATGTTCAGCTGTCTGTAAAATCAGTCATGCTTGTTGCCAAAACTGCCTTTAGTCCGTGACATGTAACAACACAAGCTCTACACGTCGATGATCAAATTCTTGTAAAGAACGTGAATTTTTATCGACGGCACATACTCATTGCCCCCGGTGACGTCATAATTATTAAAAACCCAAGGCATGCTCTTCAAAATGTTTTGACGCATTACGAAACCAGTTACCTAAAATGTTATCGATTTTACTGTAAATTTTATTTTTGACCCTGCCACATTTGAAATGGTTTTGCACCAATTTGTATAGCATAACCTTAATAAATGAATCTGATTTTATATTTTGTAGTATATGATTCAAAAACAATTTTGGTAGTGAGTATGCAGATAGCCGAATATAGGCGATTGGTTACCGAAGGCAGACTATAATATGCTCAACTGATATACTCTACATGAAAAACCAGCGTACAATGTGGGATAGGTACCAATACGTTTACTTTTTCGAGAGTGGTAAAAACGTACCCACATTTGAGCTTTTGGGAAGAAAGTACAGTTTTGTTTTCCCATGAAAATGTATTAAGTGATCCTTGTGTAAAGTTAAAGCAAGACAAATTTCGTGAATATAGTCCAAAGTCTGGATTACAGCCTGTGCCATATTTTATGTCTATATGCGCATACGATGTCCAAATGTGACGTAAATATGCCAAACAGACAGACGTCCAATAGTTATGTCCCTTTTGTGGCGCTGATAAATGTAGCTATACAAGCGTACGTTATGGCGTGACAAAGCATGCTTTTCAGTATGTTTATTCTGTTTCCCACAGTCAAGGAAGCAGTGATGAAATAGATCAAATTCGATTTTGGTTTCAGATCTGCGCATCTGTGACGGTGTTTTTCTTATGAACAGTAAGGTTGGTGACTAAAACTTGATTTAACCTCTTTAAACCATATCTGCAAACAGTAATCCAGTTGCTTTGTTGACGGATGGATTTATCTTCCCTGCGAGATACTGCTAAAATACTGTCGACAAGCTTTCGTTCATTGTTATATTTTACTGATTTAATCGATCGTTATTTCACGCCACATTGACGTTTCTTTTCTTATTTTCACCCCAGGGCAAGGTAGCTGAAGAAACCCTGACCAGAGAGTGTTATTAAGTACACTTGGGATCATCGATCAAAGTTTATTCGGCTTTCATGAAACTCCACTAAGGAATTGGACCAGCGAAAGTCTTTTAAACGAAATCAGGGGACTTTATCTGCGCAACAGCAATTGTTTTTGGGTATGCGTATTTTTATTGGTGGTGATCCCAACGGAAAAGTTCGAGTGTGGACAAACTGGTGTATTGTTCACAATGGTTTCGATATTAAACCAGAATGACGGCGTCAGTTTTCTTAACAGGACTCTATGAAGAGATTTGTATATTATATGTTGTCAGGTGTATATTATACACCAGTTATATTGCAACATCTAGAATAAGGCTTCATTAGTACAACACTGCAACTTGATAAGGTTCTATAACCCCTTTGGATATCAATGTTGTACATCTGCCCGTACAAATGTACTTTGACAGAAACATTTTGAATATTGACAGAGTGATTTTACACGTTGAAAGAGAACATTTACACATTAAAAGCGATGGTCGTTGGTGACACATAGAAAAGCATAGCTATGATTTTTTTCTTAGAATATATGCACTATCACAAAGCTGGTCTATGAATATCTATATTCGTCTGGTAGCCATACTTTTTATTCAGCTATTCAGAGAGTATTACAGTCAGCCGGGATAATTGAAATATGGAAATGAATAATATGGCAATGCAAGAAGTTAAAGGCCTGATGATCGGCTCTGCTTTGGTACCCTTAGCAGCTGCTGTAGATTTCATTGTGCAATATGTAGATTGCACTGTCCTACCTGATAGTTGCCTTTATGTGTACTTTAACGGGGTTTCTCCACTTTGACTGAAATGCTAATTCAGAAAATGTGCCATTGAGATCGTTACTAAAATAAAGTATTTTTCAGTAATTTCCTGTCACTGGATAATCGTGGAACGTCTAAGTTTACGTTACAAACAAAAGGACTGCCACAAGCTTTGCGCGGGTTGGTACTTGTCCCAATGAGCACATGAACAGTCGCAGTCAGAACCTTCATCATCGGCCATTGAGCACATGAACAGTCGCATTCAGAACCTTCATCATCGGCCATTGAGCACATGAATAGTCGCATTCAGAACCTTCATCATCGGCCATTGAGCACATGAATAGTCGCATTCAGAACCTTCATCATCGGCCATTGAGCACATGAACAGTCGCATTCAGAACCTTCATCATCGGCCATTGAGCACATGAACAGTCGCATTCAGAACCTTCATCATCGGCCATTGAGCACATGAACAGTCGCATTCAGAACCTTTATCATCGGCCATTGAGCACATGAACAGTCGCATTCAGAACCTTCATCATCGGCCATTGAGCACATGAACAGTCGCATTCAGAACCTTCATCATCGGCCATTGAGCACATGAACAGTCGCATTCAGAACCTTCATCATCGGCCATTGAGCACATGAACAGTCGCATTCAGAACCTTCATCATCGGCCATTGAGCACATGAATAGTCGCATTCAGAACCTTCATCATCGGCCATTGAGCACATGAATAGTCGCATTCAGAACCTTCATCATCGGCCATTGAGCACATGAACAGTCGCAGTCAGAACCTTCATCATCAAGTGATTGTCCAACGTATACCTTTAGACTCCAAGCAGACATGACGTGTTTGTCTTCCACACACGGGAAAGCAACATTTCTTCTGATCTCGCTCAAATCACCCGTCTATAAAACTAGAAACAACCTTTAGGAGCCATCCACACCATTACGCACTTTGATTCCAGCGTTGGCTTTAAAATAAATCGCACAATTGTTCCATTAGATGGGAGAAGAGTTTTTCCTGAAGCGACCAGGCTGGAATCTGTAGGTTCATCAATCACCTCCTCACCACCGACCCGTTCTCTGTGCACGTGTCACGGTCAGGAATCACCGAGGGCTGTCTCGCTGTCAGTGAAAACGTTGCCATTATAGTGCTCTATTGTTCACATGTTGGCTACATTACCTTTCATAGCCAGAAGTCCGCAACATCGTGTTTAAAGTGTTTCCTTTAACCAGTCGCCTATGTTCAGCTGTCTGTAAAATCAGTCATGCTTGTTGCCAAAACTGCCTTTAGTCCGTGACATGTAACAACACAAGTTCTACACGTGGATGATCAAATTCTTGTAAAGAACGTGAATTTTTATCGACGGCACATACTCATTGCCCCCGGTGACGTCATAATTATTAAAAACCCAAGGCATGCTCTTCAAAATGTTTTGACGCATTACGAAACCAGTTACCTAAAATGTTATCGATTTTACTGTAAATTTTATTTTTGACTCTGCCACATTTGAAATGGTTTTGCACCAATTTGTATAGCATAACCTTAATAAATGAATCTGATTTTATATTTTGTAGTATATGATTCAAAAACAATTTTGGTAGTGAGTATGCAGATAGCCGAATATAGGCGATTGGTTACCGAAGGCAGACTATAATATGCTCAACTGGTATACTGTACATGAAAAAGAAGTGTACAATGTGGGATAGGTACCAATACGTTTACTTTTTCGAGAGTGGTAAAAACGTACCCACATTTGAGCTTTTGGGAAGAAAGTACAGTTTTGTTTTCCCATGAAAATGTATTAAGTGATCCTTGTGTAAAGTTAGAGAAAGACAAATTTCGTGAATATAGTCCAAAGTCTGGATTACAGCCTGTGCCATATTTTATGTCTATATGCGCATACGATGTCCAAATGTGACGTAAATATGCCAAACAGACAGACGTCCAATAGTTATGTCCCTTTTGTGGCGCTGATAAATGTAGCTATACAAGCGTACGTTACGACGTGACAAAGCATGCTTTTCAGTATGTTTATTCTGTTTATGCTAGTTTCCCACAGTCAAGGAAGCAGTGATGAAATAGATCAAATTCGATTTTTGGTTTCAGATCTGCGCATCTGTGACGGTGTTTTTCTTATGAACAGTAAGGTTGGTGACTAAAACTTGATTTAACCTCTTTAAACCATATCTGCAAACAGTAATGCAGTTGCTTTGTTGACGGGTGGATTTATCTTCCCTGCAAAACACTGCTAAAATACTGTCGAAAAAGCTTTCGTTCATTGTTATATTTTACTGATTTAATCGATCGTTATTTCACGCCACATTGATGTTTCTTTTCTCATTTTCACCCTTGGGCAAGGTAGCTGAAGAAACCCTGACCAGAGAGTGTTATTAAGTACACTTGGGATCATCGATCAAAGTTTATTCGGCTTTCATGAAACTCCACTAAGGAATTGGACCAGCGAAAGTCTTTTAAACGAAATCAGGGGACTTTATCTGCGCAACAGCAATTGTTTTTGGGTATGCGTATTTTTATTGGTGGTGATCCCAACGGAAAAGTTCGAGTGTGGACAAACTGGTGTATTGTTCACAATGGTTTCGATATTAAACTAGAATGACGGCGTCAGTTTTCTTAACAGGACTCTATGAAGAGATTTGTATATTATATGTTGTCAGGTGTATATTATACACCAGTTATATTGCAACATCTAGAATAAGGCTTCATTAGTACAACACTGCAACTTGATAAGGTTCTATAACCCTTTGGATATCAATGTTGTACATCTGCCCGTACAAATGTACTTTGACAGAAACATTTTGAATATTGACAGAGTGATTTTACACGTTGAAAGAGAACATTTACACATTAAAAGCGATGGTCGTTGGTGACACATAGAAAAGCATAGCTATGATTTTTTTCTGAGAATATATGCACTATCACAAAGCTGGTGTATGAATATCTATATTCTTCTGGTAGCCATACTTTTTATTCAGCTACTCAGAGAGTATTACCGTCAGCCGGGATAATTGAAATATGGAAATGAATAATACGGCAATGCAAGCAGTTTTTAACTCTCAGCAATTACTTAGCGGCATTCAGTGTCTGTTGTTTTACTACTGGACAAATATAACTGTCGATGATCGATATTTCATTATGCTTCCATACGTGTCATTGCCACCAATATTCGTCACTTTAGTTTAAACAACGTAGAGTCGTAAGCTCGATTTGTTTTTTCTTTTTATTGTTTGTCAATCACTCACTGTGGTGACAGGGCTTTCTAACCCAGAAATAATGGGTTGTGGACAAAAAAAATTAACACGCATCGAGTTATGAAATAATTATTGGCATCTGTTTAATTAATTTCAAGCTAGGTGCAATACATCTTCCTCGCCGTCTACACACATCCGGACTCCGCACCGCTTTCGAAAATTTCAGTCATTTCACTTGATTGAACAATTTCGTTTTTCAATGTCATATGAAATTCCAGCATGCATTGCTTCAAAAATGCACCCATTAGTAACACAACCCCACGTTGACATACGTCAACACAAAAACACAGTTTGTGCAAATCGACAGGCAGTTTAACGGGTACTGGTTTCGAATTACAGAGATTACACCAATACGACCTGATGCAATATGTTAAAACAGACATTCTTGTGTTTTACGGTAAAATATCATATTTCATTCACAAATGTTGTTTTATACTGCTGGTGCCAAATTTCTCATACGTAATGGGGTTGTGGACAATATAAACTAATAAGCAACAAATGTTTTTCCCGAGAAGATCATGAACTATATAAGAGAGCAAAAAAGCCAACCACAAGGCCCAGGCCAGACCAATTTTCTAACGTTAAGAGAAATTCCAACTGGTTCCGATCTGAGATACACAATCAATTCCTCGGACTGTGTTCACAAGCACTGAAGATTAATGGTTCGCAGTAAAGACACGTTTATCTTGTCACAAATATACTATTTTTTCATTAAATGCGGCTAGAAATAATTGTATGTTTCCCATGTTTTCTTTTCTGTAAATATAGACAAACCAAGAACTGTTAATAGACAGAAGTAAAAAAAAAATAACATTCACTAACATTGATAGTATGTCAACCATTGTGCTCGTACAGATTAGCTGACGTCAGACTGTGGGCTCCTCATCCGGAATGCAGCCAGTGCGTAACATCAGTGCATCGCACCTGGTCCTTAGCTATTAGTCACTCCATGTAACGTAGTTGGTGGAGGGGTTATAACATCTGCCCTGCTCGTTAGCGGGGTTCTGATTCCGGTAAAGCTTCCTGTTTATGTAGCAGGAATTCATGCTCATGCTCGCACGTTATTTTAAATATTGTTCGGTGTCGTAGAATCACAGCAGCCCTGCTTGCTCCCTTACATTTGCAATTCTTGCTATACATACAGTTTGAGGTGGAGTTCAAACAGCCACGCCTTCTACTGTATGTTGACTGTAACATTAGTAACAATTCTCGCCATGGTTTACACGCCATTTAGTTCTTTTCATTCAACCCATGAAAAAAGAAGACATGATTGTCCAAATATATAATTATGCGTAATTATCTAAAAATATACAATTCTTTAGAAATTTGGATGGCGTGATTTAATCCCGGAGCATTACGTTAGATAGCTAAATCTTCTTTAATAAGTGTTCCGGTGGTTAGCTCTGTCAATTGCCTAAGTACTTGAAATAGCTCTTATCATTGTATTACTCTCATAAAAGATTATTAAATATTTTCACAAATATTAATGTTACGTCAGAGTTTTCTGCTACTTACAACGTTGTTTATCAAATCCACCTTAGAATTCAAACACAATGCATTTAATTACACTCTAATATGCGTAAAATATGAGTAACAACTGTGGTCTGTTACTTCGATATGGAGCTAACTTTGCCTTTCAGAGAGTCGGCCATGACTGCTGTGTACACTCCCCTTGATATGGATTATTCGTTGGTTGTGGTCAACAATTAGGTAAATTATCTCATGAGTAACTGAACTGCTGACTCAGTATTTGATATCTGCATCATATTTCAAATACTCCAGACCACTGGATATAATTTTCAGCGAGAAACCTGCTGACCGCATCATTGGACTCTTGTCAAAACCTGATAGCAATGATTGGCTTTATTGCACGGGTGAGAGTACGTGACGACGGCCTTCCAAGCAGGGAGTTATTACTTCAACGTGGACCTCTGTCTTCTTCTACAGGTAATCGCGTTCTTTGAATGCGTAAGGTAATATTGGTGGTTTCACCTTTACCTCGAAAATGGTGGTGAATATTTAACCTGGAGACGCGGTCAGATTATACAGCTGACAACACATTATCAGATTCTCATCAGATGACAGAATTAGAGGTAATCAAGTTTGGCCCTCCAACTTGGTATAAATCAACAGAAGGAAAACAGTATAATACACACAGACTGCAGCATAGAGCGTGAATCTATAGCTGTGATGATAGTGTGATAGTTGGTAAATGGTCATACATGACCAGTGATACCTGGCCTTGTGTGAATTAATTTTCGCTGTTGTCCACACAAAATGACATTAAGGAAACTGAGCGCTGCTTAATTCAGACAAGAATCAGAGATTCGGGCAAATTTGTGTGTGAACAGGCTTTTGGAAGGGATGAGTGGTGCAGGCAAACATATGCCCAACACAATCTCATCTTAGGCCTATGAAGTAAGCTGAACACGCCCCACATCCACCAGCACAACTCTTTCTACACGGTGCCTTTGTGTCTTTCCTCTCCAGCCTATGGCAGGTAAGCTGATATCTGGCAACTCGATGGACTTGATTTCAGTTTGATACTCGCTGGTCGCACCCAAACTTACCGGCACTAAACATAAACGTTCAATTCATGCTCTTCTGAGTTGGATTAGAAGATTAGAAGTTGTTTTCGTACACGGCATTGGAAATGTAGTAAAAACCAAACCAACGGGTAGGTCACATGACATTTGATTTCATCTCATGAGCCATGAGTGGAAAGGAGATGACAGTTTGAAATCCGCGCCATGTATTTTAAAGGCGATGAATGCCGGAATTATAAAATAGCAAAAACAGTCCATCTGGATAAACTATATTTGGAAGTGTAAATTAAGATTTTCTGTGCAGTGCTTCAGGTATGTGCGTGAAGAACGACCTTATTTTATATCAGAGAGGATGTCGACGAAAAAGCGTCATTGATGGCTTTGCCTTTCAGCTGTATGTATCCTGGATCTTGGTGTAAAGCGGCGCTCAACTTACTCCAAGGTTCCATTTACCCTGGGGCCTCCGTTACTATGTGGTTAGCGTGCAGCACAATGACTCGGGAGCACCACACCGATGCCGCCGCTGTGATTTAACGTCCAGCTCATGCTGTCTTTCTCTATGGTCGTACGTGGCAAGGACTGAGAGCAAACTGCGGATGGTGGTGTTTCCTCTGGGTTCTGCCCGTTTTCCTCCCAATCAAATAAAGAAATCAAATAAATCAGTTTACCAGGCTCTACCTTAGAAGGACAAAGGGGAGGCTAATGGTTAAGCATTAATGGTTACATTTTGGTTTACAGAAACAAGCAATTCAACCAGTACTAAGCTTATCCGACATCCTTTTCTATCTTAGGTGATACAAATTTTACACTGTATTATATAGTATACTCTCATCTAAAAAAGAGAGTACACACTGTCAAACCAGACGCCTGCTGTCAATACCTGTGCGACGATAAGTTATCTGATCAGTATTGCCTATTCGTTTTTCAAGACAGCTGAAATGAGCTAAAGCTTCCCTGGTCACCTGAAAGACATTAGTGCACTTCTTTCAAGCGTTCAAAACTAGTGAAACGAACCGCCGCATACATGTAACCCACCGTGATAATCCTGCCATGGAAAGTAATGGGATATTTACTACTTAAATAGGTTTGTTATATTCTCAGCAGATAGATTTGTTACCAACACACTTCTTCCCGAGAATCTTCCCGAATCTTCCTTATTTTCTTCCCGAAGCATTTTACCATCACACATTTCTTACATCTGTTCTTGTGAATTTGAAATTATTCTGACGGCTAGATGAATCTAAAATGGCCATGGGCACTCGCTGACTTTGAAGAAAAATTCTTTAAAATCTGTTTGAGGAAATGTGGTCATTTGTTTCCACCCATGATTCCCTTTCCTTTGTGTTCTACATGTCACTAGGGAAGATACCCCTTTTCAAAAGCCACATGCGAATGTCCATAAAATACCAAAAATATCTGTGACACGTATGGAGGAATAATTTTGATTTGACTTGCATATATTTCCGCAATATTTCCTCTACACGCATAACGATGGAGAGAAAATCCATTAAAACACGTTGAATGAGATAGGAATTAGTAAATTAATGGGTGCATGCTCCATAAGAATTTACACAGGGAGCAACTGTGAAGCATTCAAAGACGAATCCGTCGAAAAACTGTAGGAGATGGGACAGATTGACATTCGGACCGACTTATACATTTATAACTCCATATTATGCGCTAATTATTACATAAGTTATATAATTAAAAATATCCTAGTATGTATACCTTTTTATTCCATGAAATCGTCACTGTATCACAAATCTATGCCCAAAATAATATGTCAATCAATCATTCTTCGCGGAAATATGCGGGTACAGCATAGGAAAACTTCACTCTTTTCCAAGATGACAACGTAGACGGTCTTAAAACCTTCGTGGCCGAGGTGGCTTGCCTCCCAGTGCGGCACAATGGCCCAGCTTGCCTCCCAATGTGATCGCTGCGAGTTCAAGTCCAGCTCTTGCTGGCTTCATCTCTGATCGAATGTGGGGAGGTCTTCGAGCACATGCGGATGGTCGTGTGTCCCCCTCGCGCTCTCCCGTGTATCCTCCCACCATAATGCTGACCGCGGCCGTATAAATAAAACATTCTTTGAGTACGCGTAAAACACCAATTAGATAAAAATTAAATGGACGCCCTTACTGTGGAATTATTGGGAATTGATTATTTCGGGAGAGACAAAAGTCCCCGGAACCCCTACACTGAAGGCTACAACAACTATGACTGGAGGCCTCCTGTGGCTCAGTTGGTTAGCGCGTTAGCGCAGCGTAATGACCCAGGAGTCTCTCACCAATGCGGTCGCTCTGAGTTCAAGTCCAGCTCATGCTGGCTTCCTCTCCGCCCGTACGTGGGAAGTTCTGACAGCAACCTGCGGATTTTCGTGGGTTTCCCCCGGGCTGTGCCCGGTTTCCACCCACCATAATGCTGGCCGCCGTCGTATAAGTGAAATATTCTTGAGTACGGCGTAAAACACCAATCAAATAAATAAATAAATAAAACTATGACTGTTGTACCGTACGTCAAACTGCACTTTTTCAGTCCCCCCAACAAGACCAATTAGGCACTGTTATTCGCTGCCTGTAAATGCAACACACACTGAGCTATCCGTTAAAGAATTTCAAACGAATATGCTCCACTTGGTATCTTCCTGCTGTATGTTAACACTAGGAAACCTAACATTCTCTTATGGCGTATCACAAATTCACTGCATCGGGCTACAAATGGTCTTTTCATAAAGAATACGTATAGTCACGCTAAACAGAATACATCACACATCATGTTATTCGAGCCCCATGATATGTCCGTGAAAAAACCTCTCTTATCAATGGTTTTAATGTTATTTATTGCGGCGTACCGGTGTAATCCGCATGTTCTCTTGCAGAGAGTGTCGATGGGTACAAAAGGTAAAACTGATACGTGATGACATAAGGTGAAAAAATTACTTATTATTAGGAAGTCTGTAAAATTGTTTCGACCTGGAAAGTCCATTTTGGTGGACGGCTGGTACACGAATGTCCTTTTTTATTAGACTCCTAAATTTGGCCAGAAAATGTGCAAATCTGGAGAATAACGTCAGCGAGAAACGGGAAAATGTTATCTCATCCATCCGTTTTGCGATGGTTATTTTCTCCTTTTATGTTTAAATTCCCAACTGGACATCTGCCAGTGTCCAAAAACCAAAATGTAAAGGCAACAGAAATACATAATAACCTTATCCATGTTCTAATTCGTCAACACAAAACGAACATAAATCATTTGTCATTTCAACGTACACTTTATTATCTTTGGGAATAACCAGTGCACGCGTCCCTCCAGGCGTGCATACATGTGTGCGACAATGGCAAAATGGTACAGAAATTTATCCAACACAACACTGCTTAACTACAGTACCGGCCTTCTGTCAGCAAGCCTGCACCAGCCAATCCTTGAAAGAAGAAAGCACCATGTATACCCTACAAAAACAACAAAACATAAAAATTACCGTGCAAGCCAAGAGTTTGACCACTGATTGTCGATGATCATATACTCCACTGTGCCATTATATGGTCCAAAGCATTAGCATATTAGTACTGCCTCGCAGTGCTACAAACCACATATTGTGGGCATTCAAACAGCCGCTTAGTAATAGTAACCGCTTTAGCACCGATGACCTTTGCCAAATCACAAATATCAGTCACAAATCAATTCAACTGACCACATAGTCTGAATGTCAGTAAACGCTCCCGTAACAATAACAATATATTTATGTTCAACACAAACCAATCACTTGTCATTTCAACGCATGCTTTATTGTTTTTAGGAATAACCAGGGCTCACCACGCGCCCTTGGATAAACAAGGGCAAATTTATGTGAGGTATAGTCTCTGCTGTACCTCACACTGCTCTCTTTAATTATTGTTTATTATACTGGAAGATTTAAGGAAACACTTTCTCTGGTTTATGTGATCTTTAACATAGCCGTCTTCTGCTCTTTTCCCCGATTTCCAGCGCCAATGACGCTTAAATAATCGATCTTGGATTTTTCACAATTACCCACAAAATAAGCATTGTACTACATATTTTCATTTGCAAACGTCAAATTGGAACAACAAATATCAAAACTGACGTTGCAAGACCAGCCGTGGTGTAGAAATAGCACAATTTTTATGCCATTACACCGCCCAAATCTGATTAAAAAGGTCTTAAACATTTGGTAAACAAGTCTCAAGTCAAACCGAATGGTAACTTTGTAAAAGTAAAATATTTTAGCAATCTATCTAACACACAGGAAAAACCTTAAATACTTATACTGATTTTGGACAAATATCAAAATGACTTCAGATAAAATATGAACATATAAGCATGAGCCTACAAATAGGCTAAGGCATAGCGCCAATCCTCAAATTTAATTTTTCTTTTCATTACATGATCGGATACATAACGTAAATCAAGTATCAAACTTTTCTGAACAGAGACCGATAGGGGATTTATAACATTTATAACTAAATTCTAAAATACAACTATTCCGAAGAAGGTCAGAGATCGCTTGCGAAACGAAATCTGGATGCTACTGTACTGACAAATTGTCCACAAAATACCTCTTCTCTGGTATGGAATTGAAAGGAATGACATATATCTATTGCTGATGGTATTTAATACAAAATCACTCGCTCCGACATAATGCAAATATTGAGGGCTACCAGATAAAACAGTTTTGGAAAGGGACAATTCTTGGGTTCAGCTATCCTCGTGTTGAAATTAAATTGGTTGCTATCTCCGGTATACTGAAAAGCAACGCCATCGGTTTTTCGCCTTTTTGATGACTAACCACACCACTTTTCATGAAGTGCAGACAATTTTCGATCGACGTTAGAACAGAACTGATGGGAAAAGATCAGACTGGACGGGCAATTGTAACGGACAGAACCCAAGGTTTTGAGTGCCATCAACTCCAACATGGTCTGAAATTTCGTGAGAGTCCATGCTGGAAAAATGGGTTTGGCCTCTGACTTTCGATGAGCATACACTTCCAAAACATTTGAATGTCAGTAAACGCACCAATACCAATAACAAATATAGATATTCCATTGTTTTATTTATTGGACCGCGGCAAGCATTAAAGCGTAAAAGTGACATGGCGGAAAAAAAGGTTTGGAAGAAAAAAACATTACATGGTGAAAAAAAACATTTTTTTAGAAGAGAAGCCGGGTCCCCGAGATTAAAATTCAAGGTCCGGAGATTACGAGTCTGTGCCTCGTGTTTACAAGTCGGGGCCCCAAGTTTACAAGTCGGGGCCCTGACATAACAGATCAATCATGAAGATTACGCTATAATCTCATCTACATATAGGAGCTACTGCCCGATTGTCGTTACCATTATGCTTTTGCAAATTAACTTTTGTCCGCCTTGCAAAGTATACTTTCTCAGTCCCAAAATGTTCTTTTATACGACGATGAACGCTAACACAATTTATGGTATAACCTCCAACAATCCGGAATTATCATTTAAGGAAAGAAAATTTAAATATCAAACAAATACTATTTGAAAAGATTATGCATTTCCTCGCAGGTGCATGCCATAAAATTCTAATATGTACCTCAAGTTGATATAATATAAATAACGTCAGCGCCAAAACCCGCTGTGGGCGACTCCATTTTGCCTAAGAACTAGTCCTGAAGTCTTCTGTGTTAGGAAGGGAATTGCCGTCGGAAAGTGTGAAGTGCAGTTCGTACATTTCCGGTAGAACTCTTTTTCCAAAGAGGCAGCGAGCAGTACAGTTCCTTCTCCCCTTAACGATCGGGAAACCGGAATGTTGGACGTAGGTTCCGAGTTTACACGAACAAGCCGGCAGTTTTAACAACTCTCATAGGCTGAGAAGCAACACACTCCCAGCGTAAATTACAGGGAGTTAAAGATGAAGGACGCGATGAACTCAGCGATTTATGCCAGCTTTGCCATTTTCAGACCTTTAGGTGTATGATGAGGAAAAAATCGCAAAATAATGCAGCAGGCACCACAACATAGAAAAAAATGTGCTCTATTCAGCCTATTGAGTCATTGTTTTAAGTTTTCTTCTCCTTTAATAAAGTAAACATTCAACCAAATAATACGATAAGATTAAAACCATACAGACGTGTGTGACATAAAGTCTTTGGTACTAACGTATATATATACTGGATCAAGTACATGTATTCGAATAGTGTTTCATATATAGCTGTTGCAGTTGAGATTGAAAGAACTCAAATATGCTTTATAAAGGCGGGGCTGCACGCTGTACTTTGTACTTACATTTTTACTTACTCCATATATGTCTCTTTGAAATCAGTTTATTTGTAAGGTACTTCGTTGATATATAGGGAAATGTATTGCCCGCCTACAGTTGGTCTAAAGCGGTGTGCTCTTTTATTCTTTCAATAGAGGTGGGTCACTGTTTCTGCGTGGACCTAGTCGTGCCCGTCAAACAAAGTCGTACTTGTAGCCTACATAAAATTCACAAGCACTGCAGCGTGGCAGCTCAGAATTTGTGTTTTTAAATTGATTCGAGTTGACTTGTGCACGGGGTCATACCCATTGTAATTCTTATTCTTGATTTAAAATAGAAGCTCTTTATCTCATGGTATTTATTTGATTGGTGTTATACGCCTTACTCAAGAATATTTCACTTATAGCCCGGGGGAAACAGCAGGTTGCTGTCAGACTTTCCCACGAGGAAGCCAGCATGAGGTGGACTTGAACTCACAGCGACCGCATTGGTGAGAGACTCCTGGGTCATTACGCTGCGCTGTCGCGCTATCCAACTGAGCCACGGAGGCCCCCGTATCTCATGGTAAGACAAAATATAGTCAAAATATGTAGTTATCAATGAGACATGCTCGTCTGTGGCTGCCATATTGGCTGTTTGAAGGCAAACGACCTGTGATTGGCCAATTAAGTCGGGGCCCCGGCTTCTAAACTCGGGGGTCAAAAAAAGATTTTCTCTTCCCTCAAAATTTTTTTCACCATGTCATTTTTTTTCTCTTCCAAATATTTTAATTTCACCATGCCACGTTTACGGCTCCGTAGTCCTGAGTGTAAGGCGACATCAGCTTTTTGTGCGTTTTGATACCTACTGGTAAAACACACCTGCTTTGTTAGAAATATGTGGCAGCACTGTGTTTATGAAGACATTATCGCAATACTACTGAAATAAAATCAAAATAACGTTAACTCGTTAATCAAGTAACACTTAACCCAACTCACCCCACACATCAACCGGAATTTGCAGTTCTTCTCATGTTGTCAGTTTTCATCATGTCATAAAACACATCCAAATGCCAATAGCACTATACTTAAATTCAAGTTAGATTTATAAATTCCTTCACTTCATGTTATGTGTTTGCGCAGTGTAAATTCCTTCACGTCATGCCATGTGCTTGCGGATTATGAATTCCTTCACTACATGTTATATGCTTGTGGATTATAAATTCCTTCACTTAAGAAATAATGGCAGGAAGTGCCCATTGCGGCCGAGACCTAAAGAGAAGCCACTAATAGGCCTACTATTCTAACACATCGCCCCTTCACATGTATTTTACACTAATTTTCAGTTTTTACTCCCTTTCGATTTTCAACCTGATACCTGTTCACCCCTTTATTTTGATAACACTTCTGTTGCGTCCGTCGCTCCATAGAAGAGTCCACTTTAAAAAACTACAAGGTCCACATGTCAAGAACCAATGAGAATACCGCATTTCGCACATGATATGTCCACGCTGGTTCTGTTGGATTAGTTTCAGACATTCCTAAAGTAAGTCTTCGCACGAAGATTTTAGTCCAGAGTGTTGAGATGTGGAAATAAAACTAAGAAGAGATCGACAGGCGCCCTAAAGTTAAACACGTTTAAACTGTGTGCCGTATCAACATATGCTCCCTGCTGAACGCTATGACGTTACTCCTCTACAACAGAGTTGGGTCGCGTGAAAAAATTAACTTCATACACCGTCCGATACATGCAGTCGAAGTCCCATGCTCCTTGTAGTACGTATTTGGCAGATGTATTAGAATACATGTTATATGCTTGCGGATTATGAATTCCTTCACTTCATGTTGTAGGCTATGCTTGCGGATTATAAATTCCTTCACTACATGTCATATGCTTGCGGATTATAAATTCCTTCACTTCAAGTTATATGTTTGCGGATTACAAATTCCTTCACACCACTTTCATGTTTGCCTTAAGCACGCTCGTTGAGGGGGAAAATCCTGCGCAGAATAAAATTATGATTTAATGGTCCGAACATCTCCCTTTAAACACTGGGATTTGAAAGGAAAAGCTCACGCAACTGACATCTTGCTGAACAGTGGAACAAAGAAGATTATGGTTTAAAAACATGAAAGACAAGGACTCCACCCAAATCAATTCAAACAAGCCGGTATCATTAAAAAACATACCGGTTTCGATACATTTATCAGTGTTCGTTTGTGTTCATTTCTATGTAATAGGTTGCTCACATATAGACTACACGGAAAAACGGAAAACGAAAACGTTTTCATTAATATATTGATTGACTGATTAATTAGGAGACTGACAGACTGCCTGACTGGTTGATTGATTTATTGATTTGTTTATAACGCCGCACTTAGGAATACATCACGTCTACCACGACGGACGTGATGAAAGAAAATGGAAGTGCTTTGAATCTATATCTGTACAAAGACGAACAAGGTCTCCTATCACGCCGCCTTTACGACAAAAGGGATAATTTCAATTTTGATATTGTAAATTATCCATATTTAGATAGCAATATACCAAAGGGTCCTGCATATGGCGTATACATATCTCGCCTTGTAGCATTTGTCAGATCTTGAGTTAATTGTGATGACTTTAATCTTCGTCACAAGTTACTAGTTCAAAAACTAGTTTGTCAGGGATACTCCATCAAACGCCTTCATTCTAAGTTTCTCAAATTTTACAATGAGTATAACACTCTCGTTGGCAGGTATGGACAGAGCGTTCAGAATCTCTGGCGATCTGCATTGTGATCAACCACATAGACGGCGCTGTTATCCCTATGTACATATCTATCACCTACATGGTATTTAACAACATAGATGGCGCTGGTTGGCCAGTATAACCATCTATCTTGTATGTCATGTGTAACATCATAGATCATAGATTGTTGCATGAGATCTTTACATATTAACGGGAAAGACGTAATCGTCCGGTACTTTTGAATCACAATCTGATGGGTTAGGGTCTGTAACGCTCGTCCTTTTCAAACTGTATCTAATACCGCTTAACCTGGAGCTAGGGGCCGTAAAGGTAGCCATGCTCATTATATCAGCATGGTGCCTCTATGAACAGTTGCAATCAAAGCGCGACTGAGATACCTTGTTTAATTGTTATTTGACATGGAACTCATTCACGGACTACGAATTTGAACTTTGATATGGAATTCATGCCTGGAATATTCATTGTCTGCTCGTCATCATTGAAAACTGATGACCGCTTCTCTCTTGTGTGTTACCGGTTTTATTTCTTATTTGTATAATTTCTTACACACCTTTGTCTTTGGGAGTTAGTTTTAAACGTTGTTTTGGAAATGGATCTTGCGATTATCGACTTGGAACGCCTTTTACGGACTACGAATGGTATATGAATGTCGGACTTGACGCT
Source organism: Liolophura sinensis (assembly GCF_032854445.1). Classification (NCBI taxonomy): domain Eukaryota; kingdom Metazoa; phylum Mollusca; class Polyplacophora; order Chitonida; family Chitonidae; genus Liolophura; species Liolophura sinensis. Next base: position 12,757,742 of record NC_088302.1, read on the forward strand.
TATATTTATATTGATATTAAAATCATTATAAATGTAGCACATGCGATGTAGAGCTTCAGTTAGACTCAGCAAAATTACTGAACGCTTCGGTGGCCGAATGACTACAGTGCCTGCCTTGAAGTCGGTGATACCAAAGCGTTTAATAATGTTACCTGAGCTGGTCGCTTAGCACTGAGAGGTACGATCAAAGAGAAAGAGGGCTTGTTGGCCCGTTGTTAAAGTAATGTTTCTGGATGGGGTGTTAAAGCCCAAGCATACATACATTTAACAGAATATCTAGTTTAAATCTTAATGTGCTCCAATCCCTTAAGTTAATCAAAGTACTCTAAATGATATAACCAGAGCAGCGATAATATTTTAAAATAGCATGTTTTAAGGTAAAACAGTCAATCCCGTGAATGTGCTGAAGCTTGTTAAATGACCCCTGCAACTAAATATAGATGGGAAAACGTCGTCCTGTCGATTGCAAACCTCCTAAGAATGACAGATCGTCTGCGAAAAAGACGCATGGGCTTTCGCGGTATACGGTTGACGTTGTTACGTGTTAGGTGTAGCCGATAGAATAGGCCAAGATGAAATATTCGTTGCTATCAACTTACTATATGCCGTCAACTGCCGACGATAATATCCCTTCCCGTCCAATGTTGGTATTTGAAACAGGTTTTGTCTGACGCATTATACTGTGAATATATGAGTCTAAAGGAGACATTTATTACGAAGCTAAACTAATAAACAATACCTTATAATACATAAAAGAGTTTTGCACGTATTTCAAAAGAGTCACACGCAGTGACTTTCACTGCTAAACACATCGCCGCTTTAAAAAATGTAGGTATTTACATACAGTAATATTTTGGATGGGTATTATTCATATGGCAAGTCCATTAATTGATGTGAACGTGCACGGAAACGAAGGCTAACAAAAATTATGTTTCTATTTTTGACAAAACATGCAGGGAAATACAAGACAAACCGTATAGGCTCTGCCCCCACAGAGAGTAAATACAATACATACGTAATTTAGTTTCTCTACGTAATCATTGAAGGTCCTCCGGTACACACAATTTACAGCACCGGAAGCCCTGACGAAGAATTATTAGATAGCTGTATTACAGTAACCTATCTGACATTCAATGTACCAGACCACAAAAAGCGGCTTAGACCTTGCCCGCCAATGGTCAGGATTACATAACCCTGTCCATCAACGTTCATGAACATTTGCTTATTCTTGTCGCTCGGAATATGCCATTGATTTCAGAGGTCGCTCTTTGTCCAGGCAAATGCTCAAAACTGCATGTATGCCAACACCATATTTCATTTCGAGCTCGAATACACGACTGTGATGACAGGCTATGTTCTAAAACTGTGTTGACTTAGTGGCCAGGTATAGGCCACTGCTGAATACGAGCTGATTCCCAATCACCAAAAAATATAACTGTCAAAGATTCCGAATCAACTGAAAAAAATAATTCCCAGTTTGTTGAAGGTATCAAACACGCTGTTACATTTTTCAGAGGTTATCATTAAAATCAAACAGCAGATTTGACCCATCTGCGGGGATATTAAGAATGACCGAAGTGACAAATGATAGTTTAATGAATCCTCAGGTGGGTTGTAAATAGAATGACAACTTTTCGCTGATCCAGTACCACACGATCTTACAATGTATCTGCAGAACAGTTTGAATAAACAGTGCTGGAAATATCTAGATAAGTTTATAACGGGCAATGACCATCGAACTTGTCCACAAATCCACGTTTGGCCTACAAGAAAACATCATCTGGAACCTTTTCGTGGAGTTCATGGCGGATCCTGAAACTTTTGACGTGTATAACAAGAGTCCAAGATTAATTCAATGAAACCGAAATCTGGAACTTTTCCTCTTGAATTTGCGTACCACAGCTTTTCTCAGATGCTTCTTCTGTCTTGCGTTGTTTGGCGGAACCTGTAAAAGACTTTTAGACACGGTACTTCAGTGCCATGACAGAATTTTGATTGATTTCTGACTTGCTTATTTTTGTAATGTCCATTACAAGAGGTGAACAACCTCACCTGAGAAATGTCGTTACGCTATCATTTTTCAAAGACTTTTGTAACAGATAAAATATTAGGCTGTCTACCGAAAATAAGGAATTATTTTTTCGGAAGCTGTCGCAAAGGTACACCTAGACTGTAAGTATGGGGACGTGTGTTGCCAAAAGAAATCTGCTGTTTTTTTGTTATCTAATATTGAGTGGGTCTAATGTAACCCGAAGCAGTATTTGGGTTTTCTGGGGGCTGGAGCAGGAGTGGATTACCAGACAGGAAACGCATGGTTTTGGATTCAAGCTATTTTATATATCCACGTTTCAAGCATGGCACTTACGCAAACACGGGAATATGACACCTTCACCGTACCAACTTTACAGACAACACATTTCTTAGGTCATTACTTCATCATCAATTTTGGATAACGACAGTAAATTAGTGAAGGTTTGTGGTTATACAATTCATCATAATTATAGCGATTGTATCATTAAGCAGTTGGCTTTAATTGTGTGATGAATACGTTTAATTTCCTCTAGAGTCAACTGAGGTTTTGAATGTTCATGCTCCAGCTAGTGGGTTAAAGGAAATAACATATTACTGGATTTGCGGGTTAGTTTCGAGCAGGTGTAAGGAATTTGTGTGGAAATCTGTTTCGAATTCGTTGTAAGCTGAGGGTAAATTGGTAGTGAATATTGTTTCATCAGATATGTACAACTGATAAGACCACCGAAAGTGTGTGCTTTAATATGAGCTCGTGGGATAAGGTTTGTCTGATAAAATCCCAGATATACCCAACCTTACAGTCTTTGCTGGTATTATCCATGTTTTTTTTATATTTTCGGTTTATTCTATTTAAAAACTCATTACATCAATTTTCAAACATCATTCATCTTAGTGTCAGCAAGAGTGTCTCAAAGATCTTGACTCAATAAAGAATACTGTGACAGACTTGTGCCAACTGCCAGGTCTCCACATTACCATAAACCACTATCATATCACTTCGATGAGACCGGAGATAAATTCCTGGGTTTGCGTTATCAAAATGTTTCTCCTGAGATTTAGCAAATGTAGCCTCTGTGGAAACAGCATCCCCTGAAGCCAATCATACCAGACTGTCTATTCATTTCCCTACCAAAGATTCATATAACATTCACAAACAGATTGGCGCTTTGTGTGGGAAGGTGACTTTGGGCACAGCGCTCAAGGAATATAACAGAGAACACAATCCAGTCTGGCGCAGGAAAGACAAATTACCGAACCCCTCCGCCCTTTCTGAGGCAGCCCCTGCTTGTGGGCAATTAGTACGGGGAACCTGACAGACGCCACTGGCTGATACAATGGGACAGCATTAATCTGGTCTCTTGTGATCGAGAAAAGAGCACACTCACAAGTAGATACTTTCGCACATACAATTGTCTGAGTGAAATCATACGTAGATTGACTCCGTCGTTTAGAGACAAGGATCTCTAGACAAGGTATACGCTGGACTATGTGTAACTGAGTTATAGGAAATTAATTAGTTCGGTCATACAACGGTGTTGTCTGCATATAGCAAGCTGGAACCAGTCAGGATAAATTCAGAGTGCTGTCTCACTGGAACACCATGCCGATAACATTCATGGATTTGATTACTTCTCAGACATACAAAGAATAACAACACTATAGTGCCTCTTGAGCAGATATTATTACAAAAATTTCCACTCAGATGCTTTCAAATGAAAAAATAATGTAGCTAATATCTGAGCGCCCTGTTGTTACAAGGTTAACAGTGCTTTATCGCCACGACCACAGACGAAGACGGATCAAATAGGACTGATAAGTAACAAGCGATATTGGCTGTATTGGAGCTGTATATCGTTGTTAGTGGCCCCAGAACCTTGAGACAATCTCGGTGTGCACCGCGTTGCACTATGTAGCTTGATATCATGGTGACTGTACTGATCTGTATGTCTCACTTGATTAACCATCTGCTAAAGTCCTTCATGCATATATTTATAGATGCTGGGGAGGAGAGTTTATTCTTCCCTTCCTGACAGCTGAACAGAACAGACAACTCATTAGTGCTTGATCTTGGAAGGCATTAGTGGACTGTAAATGAACAGTTACATCCTCGTATCATTACACTGTACAAGTTCCACTACCACGTAAGCGTTGTAATTCTCTAGCTGTCTGCCATTGATGCATCGACCGGCTTAGTCAATGGTACAATGAGCTGAAATATTCTGCAAACTGTCTAACACGATTTAAATCATTAAAATACAAGGTTACATATGTAACTTTGAACAAACATTCGGATAAGTCATTTGTTTGACGCTGTATATGTTAGCGATTTCTTATGTTTTCGCTAGATTCTTTAATCGATAGTGAAATGTCTATCGTTGGTTGTTTCCAGGTATATCATACTTCAACTATCGTCTACATGTGTGCTGTGTTGAAACAATCTGTACGTGTTGCATTCTGCAATGGTGATCCGTCAGAAAAACTGCTATAGCGTTGGCTGGTAAAATAACCGGCTTTCTTTAATTTCTTGTCATATAATTGTTGCCAAACCTTTAAGTAAATTTAATTACAATCAGACTAAAGGCTCAAGAGAAGTTTTCATCTCTGAAAGCTCTCTTCTAAACATGTGAAAACATACTTTCATCTGAACACGCTCAAATCGCTCGTCTGCAACGTTAGGAGCTATCCACACCATTACACACTTTGATTTTAGCCCTGGCCTTTAAAATGAGGCTTTGCTGAAACGATGAGACTGACATCTGTAGGTTCATCAATTTCTATACCGACCCATTCTCCGTGTACGTGTCACTATCTGTAGGTGGAAAATTGTTGTCAGTACAGGCCTGCATTGTGTACAGTTTTGCAGTATCACCCGTAACAGGCCGCAAAGTAGTATTTAATGTATTCTGTATTCCATGTGGCCTTATCGCTTCTTCTGTGCTACACAGTGAAAGACAGAATGCAATACAAATCAAACGGCACTTGTTTTTTCATGATTTGAAAAATATAGGTGCAAAAGAAGAATACATGGAAGGTGGTAAGTAAAACTGGTGAGTAAAATTGAGTCCAATATGTTCAATTACATCTGAGACCATATAGTATTACATGTTTATAAATCCGTTAAACGACTATTGTTAAGAACAAAACAAACTTTCCTTTTCTGTATCATTATGCTAACTGACTCTTCTGTGAAAAAATAATACAGCAAATACTCTATATCCGGTCTGTATACAAGTCTGTAGCATAATATATCCAAATATGCTCACAAGTGTACAATTATCGTGTAAATAAACAGACAGGGGTTTGGGCGAAACATAATCATATAGATTATTTTCAGACAGTTTTTGCTTTCTTGACAGTGGTACATAAGTGCATTAATGTGTCACTACGCCTGATACTGATACTTATTTTCATTTTTTTTTCTCTCTTATTGTTATTTACTGCTAATAAACTAACAGTACATGAAACAGTTGAATTGGTTTTTATGTTTGGAAGAGATGGGGCAACACACCGCTCTGTAACTCAAGCATTCAACTTCAACCTGGACGGTGCGCGACTTCTGGGACACCCTGTATAATATTTACGTTAGTTCAGTACATGCAAGAGAATCGTCCCGAAACAGCACGAAATCCCCAATGAAATCAACGATGGAGGTGTGGGCTATGTATGTGAACAGAAGAGTTGAGGTGCCGGGTGGCAAATTTACAATCCGTTGCTGAGATAAAATCTCAACGAAAAATAACTGCTAGCCTAATGATAGGGTCTCCTTTCCGTATTTCCGGATCACTGCAATGCTACTCAAATGTTAGCTGATTGATTTACTGATGTAGATGAAATGAACAACCCCATCCCGGAATATCTGAACCAAGGTTCATTTGCGTACAGTGGAATAACAAGTATGAATCGCGAATTCGAAAAATTGATTTAATGTGAATAATTATCAGTCTTAACTATCCTCATGTTGTTTCAGCTATCTACACTCTGACACAAATCCATGTGCAATTCGGCTGAGGACAAGCCATATACGGGACAAGACTAACATTAAAACAGCTGAGTGAGAAAATCACAATGCCCACAATAACCCACACGTCCCAATACATAGAAAAACGTCTATAACCCTATGGCTTTGATCATTTTATCTTCAAATATAGTATTATTAATTCATCCTCCAGACAATAATATTGTTACAAAGTCATTCATCGCTACATGTGGTTATGAAGAAAATGCCAAAAAAAACAGAGAAATATTACAATTAGTGAAGCGAAAATAGTACCATGACTCCAACTGCGTTATCCACATATTTTTTATTTGCTTTCTTGACTAGAGATTCGAGACTCGAGAGCTTTTGTATAACACTACGTGTTTGTTACAATACTGTCATCACACCCGCCATTTTACATTTTTTATCCTCAACGACACGCTGAGTATTCAGACGTTAAAACTTAGATATCGTAACACTCACTAAACAGCGATATGTTACGCAGTGTGGCAATTTTGGAAATAACTAAGCAAATGTTTTTCTGTTCACCTTGACATAGTTGAGTGGCCGACACGGTTCAGCAAAAAATCGGGTATAGTCCATTGGTTCTTAAGCTTAATGAGCCCAGTCTTCGAGACAAAGGGTTTCACATGTTCAAAAGATCAATACAACAACTTACTTATGTTTTGGAAAATGACCAAATCGATTACATGACAATATGCTAAGCACTAATATTGCAACAACGTCAATGTCCTTTTCTTCTTTTTGACGCATTAGAATTTTAAGCGTGAACAGATTTTCCCAATATCTACATTACATTGCGGGTGTATATGATGATATTAACAGCCACAATTGTGGAAATGGTCAGCCTCGAGTGGGTTTTGTTGAGGATCAAGGCCTCTCATCGCGGCTAGTGTTAAATAGTTGACTACACCATTTTGTTTAAAATAACCAACAATAGCACCATACCAGAACATAATAATGTCATGTCTCTTGTAAATATAGGAACTAATATGTGACAATTAACTATCACGGATTTATAGCACTTTTATAGTGATAAAGGTCGATGCCAATATACCGTATCACATTAAATATCAATAATTTGACTGGAACTCAAGCAGAGTTTATTTTCCTGTGCTTTCTTAACACAATTTGTCTTTCTTAACCTTTCAGAGTAGCCACCAATTGTACACACCATTCTTGCAGACAGACAAACCACTGTAGAAAAAAGGTGCAATGAAGCAAATACAAAACTGGCTGTGGCACACAGTAAACAATGTAGCAGATACTGTAGCAGTCGGAATGGCCACTTTAGCAATGATTTCAGCCCATGACAAGCAGTGAATGCAATATAGTAGGGGAATGACTATATCCAGTGAAAGCCCAGTGCAGCACTGCGAAAGCAAACGTATAAACCAGCATGGCAAATAGAGAAGCCAGAGTAGCCAGTATTTAAGCCAATGTGAGAAGCAGAGAAGCCAAAGTATAAAAGGCTAAAACTCAATGGCAAAAGTTAGTGGGAAAATTTCAAGTCAGTATAGCGAACAGAGAATCCGTCGTGGCAAGTAGATAGATTGTTTTATTAAGCAGTAAATCTAGATGATCGATTATTAAGCTTTTGGATTACGTGTATCTAGCCGAGATGTTTGTCGGTGTCAGTCATACACACACCTTTGGTCTTGTGCTGAATTTATCACCGGGCGTACCGTTAAGAGATTAATTCGCCAGCCGTGTGGAACCCTAGGAGTGACCTTCCGCGCAATGATTTCTCCTAACAGGGACTTTGATTTACACCAAGTCAAGCAAATCAGCTGACCGCTTTTAGTCGCTGTTGGTTGATCTTTTCCCAGGTGGCTTCTTCCTGGAAGCCTGTCATTACAGGGCGTTTCCAGCATGCTACTCTCTCAAATCATCGGAAAAACACATATTATCGGCTTAAAAATCCATTATATTTTCCAAATTGTCAAATAACTGACCTCTAAGTGCATACAGTTGTTCACTGGTGCATCTTTAATCTATATTGTATATGCCATAGAGAATTTAGGCGAGGCAAAGTCGAATAGACAAACGCAGATGGAGAATGGCCGCTTCTTGTGTTCTGGCTCTTATAATTTAAACGGATTTTTAAATTATGCATTGACTTACATGAATAATAACATTATATTCAACATCACATACAGCTCGTAGGAAGGAAAATATTTCGGAGATGCAAAAGAGCGTACTCATTTGCTTTGGAACGGGAATATATTCTTATTTTAAGTTCTGGTGATAAGATAAGATGACCTGTTTCAGTTTATTTCAGGAAAATGCACCGTTCGTTGCAAAAAGAACGCGCTCTTCAGTTATTTTGTCCGAGCTACTACTTGTGCCATTGAGTGCAGAGCAAAAATAATTCGCTTTCAGTAATTTCCTCTCGGTAAATGGTTGTCTAACCTGTTCGTTTTTCCTCAATGCAGACATAACCTGTTTGTCTCGGTCTTTGTCTCGGCAGAAAACGGTCTTTCACATGCGAAAAAAAAGCATTTCTTGTGATCTCGATGCAATCGCTCCTTCATCAAGGCAGACACCATCTGAGCTTTTAACACAGATACGGTCTTTGATTCTCACGTTTGCGTTAAAAAGAAGTCTTATAGTTCTTTCAATGGATGAGAGAAGATGCTTTCCTGAAGCGACAAGGCTAGAATGGGTCACTCCCGTCCTTGCTTTCTGTACGTGTTACAGTACGGAATCGCCGAGGAATTACTGACGTGAATGGTAATATTAATACACATCTGCATATGCTCCTCATTTTTACTGAAACACACTTGATAACCGGAAGTCCGTAGGTTTGTCTTCACATTTACGTTCTTCATCCCAAGGGAGTCAATCGCTGCTGCCACACTCCGGACCAGATAATAATTATACAGGTCAGGTATATTTGCTCATTTATTTATGTGATTGCTGTTTTACGCCATTCTCAAAAATATTTCACGCATACGGCAACGTTCAGTATTATGATGGGAACAAACCAGGAACAGCCCTTGACCATGTATGTTGCACATTTACTTCTTACAGAATGGAAAAAAATATCACAGCAATCTGAAAAAGCTAAATATTTTCATTTACATGTAACGCAATCCGTTATTGCCTTAAGGATTATTTGGTTAAGAATGAAGCAATTATATTTCTCTTTCCACAAAAATGTGTTAAACGATTCTTCTTTGAAATGAAAGAAAAACAACATTTCTGCATCCACGCCTCATTTAGAACCTGTACCAAAACACACTTGCTTGTGTTTTGAATAAATATTTTAAATAAATAATTTCATACTTCGTCCAAATATTATGTAAAAATACAGATACACAGACACATGATCGGCAAAATACAGCCATAGGCTAGGTGCGTGTATGACTTTCATACTTGACAGTTGTATTTAATTATACGTAGCCTACATAATTGAGTTACGAAATAAGTTCTTAAATATTTCTACACAGGCTTTATGTTACTTCACTATTGTCCGAGGCAACATACTGAATAGCTTAACATCCCGTTGGAATCATTTTTGAATCTGCGCTAGGAAGTTCCTAGTTCACATACCTTGTGGTGATGACAATACTGCAACAGATAACTACTTGGCTAAATCAGCAGTTCCCTCCTGATTTATGAAATCACGCCTCTGACTAAGAGACTGTCGCACAGGAAAGTGACGGTTTAATGTAGTTTCTTGGTTAAAGCGGGTTAAAAAGGCATCAGTCGTTCGCAATTCATTTCAGCCCTGGACATGGAGCTATTGGTCTGTGGTGTGTGGTACCCACTTAGTCCTGGGATTAACAGCAAGGCAAGGCCGAGCGACTACGTGTCGTACCTCGGTGACAGACCTCCGTATCTTCGGACCTCTGTAATGATACTTCCTCAGATACACCTCAGAGATGGAAAAACCTTCCGATGATTAGCTGTCGTATGTTACCTGGTTGATTTACTGGCTCCGCTTGAAGTCTGCTCATCCCAAAGGATCGGTCAATGAAATAAAGAACCCTCAAATATCCCTCTCCACATGTGTGTGTAGAGTAGACGAAAAACTATAAATCTCAAAGCCGAAAGACTGATTTATAGTCGGCAGTCAGTCTAAAATAGCCCCAAGTCCCCTCAGCTATCTAACCCTTGACACAGAACGATGTGTAATTCGATTCCTGACAAGCCACGTCCGGACAAGCCACACCCGCCTATGACGTATATATAAAACACAACAAAATAAGCTAGTTACAATGCGCATAGTAATTCAAATGTCGTAAAACCAAAAAGAAGTCGGCCTCATGTCTTCGTCTTTTAATGTTAAATGGTTTTTTAAGCAAATTTATCAACCAGACAATAATGCTGTCATAAACACAGAAATTCAGAGCTAAAAACGAACCAAAATGAAACAAAGAGAGAAAAATATAAACAATTAATCGCAACCAAAAATAGTATATCAGGACTGGTAAAACTTCATTGGACTTTCCTTACACTATCTTTGTTAAAAGGAGTTCAATTGTTTATTTTATAACGTTTATTTTATTTTTTTTTGTTTTCTTTATTTCTGGAGAATTACGACGAACCGAAAAACTGTCAAAGTAATTTTGACTTTTTTATCGTCTATAAGCTGATAAATTAAATTTTGATTTCGGAATACTCACAAAATTCTGGGTTGAAACACGCAGCAAAAATGAAGAATTTTGCTCCCTGTTCAGAAAGCAGGCTAAGCAATTTTTGCAATAAGCTTATCGTTTTTTTTTGTGGACGTCCTCTCCACGATATGGCTGAAATATTGCCGATAATAATTCATTTCTTTGTTCATAATTATATTTTATTGAAGTATTAAAATCCTTACTGAAGACTGTATTACTTGTTACGTTTTAGTCAAGAGGAAACCCTGACCGAAGATGGTTGCTGAGAGTTCATCGGCCATGGGTTAACTGGGCTAGACCGGCGTCCTTTTAATGATATCGATACAGTTTAATTGCATCTCAGAATTTTACAAAGACGTAAACTCTTTGATAACTCCCACATGTGTTTTGATAACTCCAATTTCGCTCACGGTAATCCGGTCAGCGTAATTGGAGTATTCTAACCCTTCCACACTGGCATGGTAGAGCCTAGAAAATTTACATAAACAGTACGAATACAAAGTACTTTTGCGCCCTAATATTAATATCCAGCCATTTAGTCAGAGTTGCACAGTTTACAACTGACTTAGGTATTTCCCCATCACCCCAAGTGAGATGCACACCTTGGGACTGAGCCAGATGCCTCTCCTGCCAGCGGTTTGGAGTTAAACACCTTTTGACTGAGTCAGATGCCTCTTCCGCCAGCAATTTGGGGTTGCACATCTTGGGACTGAGCCAGGTACCTCTCCTGCCAGCAGTTTGGAGTTCCACACCTTGGGTGCGTCTCCCGCAAGTATTTTGGGGTTGACACCTTCGTTCACGGAAAGAAGATGTCAGTCAATGTCTCGCGTTACATTGGAGATTAAAACTCAGAACCACTAGAAAGTCTTAATATGATCCACAGTTTGCATCTTGATAGCGTGTGGGTGAGACAGTCGGGTTAGCCCGAGGTACACAATCGACAATAAAGGAAGCAACCTAAAAGGAATGACAGTTTAATGCTGGTGAATTCTTGGTATCGGATTTTGTGTAGGAACGTCTGTCTGGACCGGAACATATCTCCATTTAAAAGTGTCAGCAAAACAACCAAGTCTTATTTATTCGTCTGATGTTGAAGGTTAGATCGTTTTGAACGCTCGCAGTTTGTAATATAGGCTCTCTGTCTACTAAGAAAATAAGGTCAACTTCTCATCGATCCTAATCACATGCATCACGAACGTTTAAATCCGGCTTTTGTCAGAGACGTGAGACAAGATGAGATCAGTGACAAGTGGATGTACATCCTTAAGACGGGAGAGTGCATTATGTGTTTGATATTAATGTATCGTATAAAAATTTTGAAATCACAATTTGAGTTCACAATTGAAAGATTTTTGCTTTTACATGTATTATATTTTGAATAGCTCACGATTAAAAGGTTTAGAATTAGATGAAACGGTAGCCCTTCGTATTTATTAAAAGTAATGTACTAACCTTTGAGAGCTTAAAGATTCGTGTACTTGATGATAAGTCTTATATTAGATTAAAAAGCCAAGGGTAATCTCGTGTTTAGCCTCATACTTGATGCTAATTGTCGCAGATAGTTTCAACTTACAAAATTTAAAGATTCATCATAGATACTAGTTTCTGTGTACATTATTTCCTGTTTCTTCAGGATTACTTTAAAAAATGACATTTTTGTATGTCAGAGGTAAACTGTGATTTCAGCTTTTCTTCGCATTATTGGTCTCCAGTACCCACAAATCACAAGTATAACAGTACACACGAGTAGTGGCAGAGAAGGGGAAATTTAATGGACTACTGAAGGCCCCCAATATGTGAGCTCTTGGCGAACTAATGGTAAGCTAATGGTAAGTTAGAGGTATCTAACTGTATGCCACAGAAAATCTTTATCCTAGTTTAAATTCTAAACAGGCTTACCGATGTCTTCATCATCCATAGAATTCAGCAACAAAAGACTGCAGCACTAACATGTTTCAACAGTCACAGATTTTCAACACCCCTCGGTATAAACCAGTAACAGATTTCAACAATCATATCTTCCAACAAATTCAAGTCTTATTAACGTAGACGTCTTCATTACTCGGAAATTAGAAAATTCAACTTACATCGACTGCAGCAGTTATAGATTTTATCAGAATTGAGTTTCAGCAATCAGAAATTTCAACTCTCGTCGATTCCAGCAATCATAAATTTTATCATTTCTAGGTTTTCCTCAGGTTTTTTTTTAGTGGATTCCATAAAATATTACGTGCATCGGGATTTTCTCATTTAAATATTCACATATGTCCACTGTCCACCTGTAAAAATGGTCATAAATCACAAAATTCATTCTACAGAATATTTCTTTTTACAAAGCGGTTTATGGAGGTAAACTTCAATGACGATTTCAAAATATGCCACGGAACAATAATAACAGGTGTACCCATGCCAGTTACAGTCAACTTTGCGAATAATACATTTGATGAATAGGGACCCAAATCATTTAGTTCAACAACTTGAACTTAAGAATTCAATTCTGTTCATGCTGAGGGATTATTGACTTTGGTGAGAATACCCGATACCCCGAAAACAAATATCTAAATCGCTGGTGTCATGCAACTTTACTTGTAAGTGAATCTGTTCGTTTGTCTAAACCAGAGCTTCAAAGATTTAGTCGGTGCACAGTCAAAGACCAGACTTCCAATACTTGTAAAGAGCCCATTTCTCTTATTTATTTGATATTTGTATTTGCTTTTGTAAGCTAATTCCTATTTGTGAAAAATCAGCTGAGGACGAGATCCCCCACAAGATGCCAGTAAACGGGCTTCCAGGTAATGGTGCTGATACAGACAGATCAGAGAGATTGGTATTAGCAGCACTTTGATCTTTGAGTCTTTTGTCGTTAACAGTCATTGTTCAGGGAAGGTTTCCTGACTTAATCTGTTACAATTTATAGCTGGAATCACCATTACCGATACTCATTAACGGCACATAATAAGATGACCAGTGACATTCGACATCTAATGCTCCTTACTCTTGTAATCCTTTCCATATCTTCATGGAGCCTAAGACACGTACGACAATCTGCACTGACAGGCAAGAGCAAGGAAACAGGACTGATTGGCCCAGTGACAGTATGATGTAGTTCGGTGGGATGTCATGCCTTTTGTCTTCGACATGATGCTTCAGTGGCGGCAGCACTTTGTCTCCAATATAAGGTAAAACCTTAAACACACACTCATACCTAATAATGTATTAGAAAATCAGACAGAAGCCCACTCTAAAGAAGCTCATATTTAACACAAGACAAAGAGGTTTACTTCATAAAATGTAGAAAACAGTTATTAATTCCAGTGGGCTACAAATTTAGACATACATGTACTATTATATGGTCAAAGATAATGATTTTGGATTACATCTATCCCACTCACACAAGTGCAGGCTGACATACGTGCATACAACGTAGATCAGAGACATCGCAGCTCGTGTTTTTGAAGCATGGTTGTAGTGTTTTAAATAATCGTATTAATGTGAACTATATTTACCTTGCTATTTCGGGTTACAGATTTACAGATCGGATCAGTGGTGAAAAACACTTCTTCATGGGAGGTTATCTGCAAGGAGGTATATCGTGGTATTGACAGTTTGTGAAAACAGGCAATATTACTCAAATTTGTATTCACTAGATGTTCTCCCTGTTACAGTCGCATTGAATCACAGTTGTGTACAGTTTTAAACCATTTAAAGATTCTCGCTACCGTCGCAGCTTTATTTTTATTTTTCCCTTTCCTTTCCGCTCATCTGGTTCAGATTTTAAACTATCGCACCAGTGTATAAGTTAATAGTGAGATAAAAAGATGAAAAGATGTGGTTGGAAGATGTTGTGGCAATGTGGTGACAATGATCATTCACTTTAAATATACTTACTGAGCTGCAGTTTTCGGGCATATTTCGGATGGTTTTTGTAGTGAAGTGAGTGTGGACGTCGTCCTGATTATTGATTTGTTTATTTGATTGTAGTTTAACGCCATACTGGCGTCACAATTATTCACGCTTATTAAATTATCACTCAAAGTAATAAAGGGTAACACTCCCCATGTTAATTGCTTTGATATAATGTTTCTCTTTCTTAATAAGGTTTTTTTCTGGCAAAATAATTTGTTTTATTTATTCCATTGCAGTTTAACGCCATGTTCAAGAATTTTTTTCGGACATAAACATAATTCAGTTAACAACTTTTACAAACAATTGGAACGATGATCAGCGAGTAATGTGCATGTGCTGTCCAAAGATAAAACACAGATGTTATTTTGTCCTGCTCGTTTCAATTGCCAAGGCTATTCAAAATTTAACACCGATTCATCTTATTAACTTATAGTAAAATGAATTATCTCTTGCTCACGATTACCAGTGAGTTATGTAATATGCTTTGCTAAATAATTGTAACCACTTCTTTGTTTTAAACTGATTTACAACAAACTTTGAAGATTTTTTTATAATTACGTTCACAGACGAAAGAAAGGTGTGCACGCTGGTTTATAGGTAACGTGTATATTGAGTGTTTGAAATAAATTATATTCCAGGATATGATGAACGGAAAATAAACAGATATTAAAGCCATATACCTAGGTTATCTAGTTAGCACGAAGTTAAAACGTGATGCTTACATAATCATATGACCGTGTGATATCAAGAAGGGAAGGTGGCAGCCTCTAACGAACATTTAAGCAATATGATTGTGTTTATACCTGCTTTTATATGTACATTTGTACGCCGACAGTTAACTGAAGTGCTCCACTTTATCATGTTAATGTTCCAGTCATTTCGGTCTTACGTGTCTTAGACTTCATAAAAATAAGAAAAGAATTAAAGAAGTATTGCGCATTAGACGCCAAGTGTCATTGGCCATCTTTTTATGTAACGCAAATGATTGTTTATAATGGTGATTCCAGCTATAAACTGTAACAGATCCAAAGAGCTGCCGCCACTGAAGTATCATGCCGAAGACACCAGACACGACATTCCACCCAGCTACATTACACTAACACAAGGCCAACCAGTCCTGTTTCCTTGCTCAAACCTCTCAGAGCTAAGCGCCAAGCGAAGCAGCAGCAAGTACCATTTTAAAAATCATTGATATGTCGTACTCAACAATGTTTCAGTCATATAACGACGACGATGTGTTACATCGAATATCACCATTAAAATTCTGTTTATATACACGTGCTCTACAATGGTTTGTATGGATCGCATCTTCCAGACTGTTGCCTTGAACTGAAGAATAGTTGAGTGGTTTTGAGCTATCTCAGACAGAGTGATGATCTTTTTAAGAAACCGGGCACCACCCTACATTTTAAACGATTGTTCCAGATCAGATTACTATTACCACTGCAGGAATGACGTTTCTATTCTAAAATAAGCAACACTCAGTAGTTACCCTGATGACAGTCACAAGTGGACAAACAGCCAAGGTTACGTCCTGGCGTGTGACCGCTATAGGTTGTTCCTGTCTGATTGATTTAGCGGTGGGTCAATCGTAGCTCCTTGTAATCCTGTTATCTGATGATAATGTGATAGTGTGTTGTCAGCTGTATCATCTGACCGCGTCTCCTGGTTAAGTATATACCAGCTCGCCAGATGTCACTCTATATTCCGTCTGTCCAACTTTGATATCAGCCCTAGGTGGCCGCTCTTGTCATTCATCTGGCGAAGGCGATCGTGAATCCACCAGTATTACCTTACGCAATCGATAGAAGCCATTCATGGGTGTTGAAGTAATAACTCCCTGTGTCTTACTTGATGAATGGACAAGTAAATAATAGGCAGAAATTTTCGAAATTAAACCGTCAGTCTGAACCTGCGTTACGTGGAGTCATGTGTACTATAACCATATTGTAACCGGGTTAATACCGTCAATCGTGGCTTTCAGGCTTTGACGACAGCTCAAGATTTATATATATATATATATATATATATATATATATAATATATATATATATATAGCGTGTAGCAACTTTTTCGTGTTAAAATTGTGTCTAATATAAGCGTCAAGTCCGACATTCCTATACCATTCGTAGTCCGTAAAGGGCGTTCCAAGTCGATTATCGCAAGATCCATTTCCACAACAACGTTTAACACTAACTCCCGAAGACAAAGGTATGTAAGAAATTATACAAATAAAAAATAAAGCCGGTAACACACAAGAGAGAAGCGGTCATCAGTTTTCAATGATGCCGGGCAGACAATGAAAATTCCAGGCATGAATTCCATGTCAAAGTTCAATTTCGTAGCCCGTCTTTGATGATATCTGTTACTGATGAGTTCATGAGTTAAATTACCTGGTTGTCAACTACGACCAGCCGGTAAGCAAACACAACACTGCGACACACGCCTAGAATCACGAATCCATGTGTGTACAATAACAACAATAACTTGCTTGTCTGCTAAGGCTCCATGGGTAAGTGAATAGAGATGGAATCGAGGCATACAAAATGACATATTACTTCCCTCCCCAGCTCCAGTCCCGTAGTCCATTATATGCATGTACCATTTATTTATTTATTTATTTGATTGGTGTTTTACGCCACTGATAAGACATCGACTAGCATTTTGGTGGAAGGAAACGGGGTAGAGCCCGGGAGAAACCCACGACCATCCGCAGACCTTTCCACGTAGGCTTGTACCATTTAAAGCACACCACACTACAGATGCAAACAAATCCTGGATGAATGGATAACAACTCTAATGGAGTATATTAAGGGTTAAGTCTTTGGTCTGGACTAAAGTTACCTTTTCCTTTGTGTCAGTATACATGGATAAGGTGGCAATCAACTAGTCAATCACCTAGTCAATCACCTAATAAAACTATCAATTAATCAATCCAATAATTAATCTATTCTCGTTTTCCGTTTGTCCGTTTAGTTTGTACATGAGCTACGCATTGCATAGAAATAAACAAAAACACTGATGGCTGCGTCGAAACTGATGTTTTTTTCACAACTTCATGTCTTTAATTCCTTTTTTTAATGCAATAAGACGAATAACATTTTCTTTTCAAAATCAACTTCCTGCATTTGACGGGAGGTTTTTAAATCCTTAAATCCGCATATTTTATTCTGTACACGATTCCGTACCCCAAGAGCATGCTCAAGTCTGTATTTAAAGCATTAGCGTGTTGCCAAAGAATTCATCATCCTAACTTTAGTTTGGACAGTTCATATTCCCTTGGCCCCACCCGGGAATGGAAATACTGACGGTTTGCTTTATAATACGTTTTCCTTGCCAAAATCTGAATACAGAATAAGAGTGGTGAATCCTATTTTATAAATGTAATACAGAACTTTACTTTGATACATCTCAAATAAAAATACGACCTTTAATTAATTATGAAGATGGAAAGAGTTTATTCAAAGATAGGTATATTCAACAAAAATATAAACGCAAGAAGCAATTTTGTATTGTTTTCTCTTAGGATTAAATAACGTGTTAACTCAGCCATTAGGGTTTAAGTTTTCATTATCAATGGTGGCTTCAATTTCCAGCAGATTTTCACTTGTTGGGCCAATAATCCTGGAGCTATGGCAGCGTGAAAGTTTACAGCTCTCAGTACCGAGTGCGTTCACCGTAAGCATCACGACGAGTGTGAACTGTGACTACCGTATGGTTTGGTAGAGGTAATAAAGCTGCATGCGGGCGCAACCAAGTCTTGTTGTAAAGGTCCAATCGAACAAACACAACACCCAAGGAGTGATGCGCAGCTCCTAGTCATCAAGGGTTTTGTGTTGTTCGATAGTTAAAGAGTTATTTTCATTTCACTACGTGATATCGCGACTGTGCTGCAATGTTGCCGTATCAACAGGGTATGAGATATGAACGCTTTGTGAGCCATCTCCTTCAGTGTGTTTCGATGGATATTTATTACACGCCTCACTCGCCACCATGATGCATACGCCGGAAATATGGAAATAACGATTACCAATGTGGAGTTAAATTTCAATAATTTTTCCAAAAGCGTGACTGATTTTTTATAGGGTTACATGTATACTCGCATGTGGCATTTGTGTTTGAGTATCTCCATTATTTATTATCCTTTGTCGAGACTATCAGGGCTGGAAAACATGTCCCGGATTCAAGTTTCAACAAATTACCTTTTGAGCCTCAAGGATCTATATCACCGAGCTTGCGTCTGCTCTCTTAACGAAGGCACTACAAGAAGTACAGTCATTTTGGAAAAGGCACTGTGTGTGGAACTGTATGTCAATTGTATGTGGAACTCCAAATCTTTTCACTGAAGCACTGAGAGTTTCGAGATCGAAGGTGAAAACAGTCCTACTGTTTCATGTGGCTCCTCATTTGGCAACTTTTGTTGCCAATAATTTCCATTCAACTCTCTCACTGTGTTCCAGATGTACAAATGACACTCTTTCCACTGGGAAATTCCCAAGTTCTAAATCGTTCAGCTCCTCCATTTTCTACATAGTTCCATTGCATCGATATATCTTTTCTGAAACTCTTTTCATACGTCCATGTTATAGAAAATGTGATGAAAAATAGATGCCTAACATTTTTGACACGAGATACACACAGTCTTTTTACCTTTAGAGATAACAGTTCGAACACGGAGCTCCCCTGTTGTATCGGGATTGTACTTTACTGGATTCCTGAAATGCATAAATCCCCATACAAGGCTCGATTTATTGCGGGTTCAAGAAGCTGCACCACCAGTTATGTTGTACCATAACAAAAAAAATCAGGTGTCAACTGCATGTGAATTCTTAACAAATCCAAACGTCTTACAGAACTTAATGCTCATATGCATATACCGTATAAAGACGTATCGACATGGGATTTCTCTACTCTCTATACTACGATTCCTCACAAAGACCTTTTTGAAAGAATATCGTCGTTAATTGTCTCGGTATTTACTAAAACAGGTCACCGTTACATTAATGTCAGAAGCAATAAGGCTTTCTTTAGTTGTACTCTTTATAAAGGTGCATAGGCATTCCAATGGGTAGCCTACCAAATGAGCGCCTCTTTTGCAGACCTATACCTATTTTCATATAATACGACTTTATGCAGAAATTACTTAAAAATAATATCTTTAAAGCTCGATCCTTTTCATTTACGAAGCGGTATATTGATGATCTACTGGGGTTAAAAAAGCCCAATATTGCTGAAGGGGTGAAGGAATTCTATCCGCCTTCATTGGATTTAAAGGAGACAACAGATAAGTCCTGATGGTACATCTTATTTGAATCTATATCTGTAAGAGGAACAAGGTCTCCTTTCACGCCGCCTTTACGACAAAAGGGATAATTTCAATTTTGATATTGTAAATTATCCTTATTTACATAGCAATAAACCAAAGGGTCCTGCATATGGCGTATACATATCTGCCCTTGTAGCATTTGTCAGATCTTGCGTTAATTGTGATGACTTTAATCTGCGTCACAAGTTGCTAGTTCAAAAACTAGTTTGTCAAGGATACTCCATCAAACGCCTTCATTCTAAGTTTCTCAAATTTTGCAATGAGTATAACACTCTCATTGGCAGGTATGGACAGAGCGTTCAGAATCTCTGGCGATCTGCATTGCGATCAACCACATAGACG